>NC_056741.1:840599316-840834316 GCF_019279795.1 Protopterus annectens
TATGTTAAAGATCCGAGTTGTCTAAGATATCTTGACATATTTGTTGGGAAAGGACAAGAGAATTTCCATTCTAAAGTGTTTAGAAAGCAATCTTATTCAAACTCGTTTCTGGCCTTTGATAGTGCACATCCACTTCATCAAAAGAAAGGGATTATAAAGGGCCAGTATGTGAGGGGGAGCCGTATGTGCTCTAGAGAAGAGGACTTTGAGGCAGAATGTGAGATGTTGACAAGGATGTTCTTAGCTAGAGGTTATCCCCCTTACTTGGTGAAAGAAATAGAGGAAGAAGTTAAGACAAAAAGAGTTAACAAATTTAAGCCTATATTAGGTGATATGAATTGGCAGATAGATAACAACAAGGAAACCAACAATGAAAGTGGTAATTTTGTGATGGATTTTAGTGGAGAAGCATACAAAATCAGTAACATGGTTGAAAATGAATGGAACCATTTTGGGGAAGTCTCGGATTTAAAGGGAATTTTCAACAAACCATTTAAATGTACCTTTAGAAAAGGAAAAGTATAAAAATGTATTAGAAAGGAAAAAAACAAGTGAGACTGCCAGGGAAGGCAGGGTTGGTACCCATAAGTGCGGTAGATGTAACCAGTGTCCTTAAGTGGTATCAAGGGATACAGTTTACATCAAGAGTAGGGACATCTTAATTACCAGTAAGCACTTTGCTAATTGCCAAACGAAGGGTATAGTATACCTAGCTATATGCACTAAGTGTGACGCATTTTATGTTGGTAAATCAGAGAGAAAGCTAAGAAATAGGATTTACGAACATTGTTATGATATTAAAAATCAAAATTGTAATAATGCCTTGTACAGGCATTTATTAAATTGTGATCAGGCTACCTATACTTTTTTTGTGTTAGATGTTGTAGAGATGGACCCGAGGGGTGGCCCATGGCAAACCTGGATCGAACATAAGGAATTGGTATGGCAATTGGACTTAGAAGGGAATAAATTTCCAGGGTTAAATGAGACCATCTCCATAACCCCAGCCCTGAAGATGAGAGCTGGCAAACTCTAATAATTTATAATCCTAGTCATTTGTATAGGGACTAATAGTTGGATTTTCAGAACAATAGAACTTGTTTACTTGTCATTTAATTCTATTTAACCCTCTTCATCTATTTATACACTAAATAAACCATCAAATCCTATTTTTCTACTTTTTTAAATGGAAAATCATCCCTGATTTAGAGTTTTATGAATTATTGTCTATGAGGGTGTAATAACAAATTGTGACCCCTAGATGGTACTATTAGTTTTGGAATCTCTAGAACAGTTGTTTGATTTAAGAAATGTATAATTGTTTTTAAATATGTATAATGAGCGTCCTGGGCTGTGTTTTTAACATTAATATTTTTAACCTTCTTACTGTGCTATGATTTTGTGCTATTAGTAAGTTTTTTAACAATTTTAAATTAAGTGAATTTTTATTTAAAAAGATTTAAAGAATCAAGCTGTCCACAGGAAATCCTTATATGGTATTGACATTTTTAATTGTTTAATAGGGCATTTAATTATTGAATTATGTGATCAACTTTAATTGTTTAGAGCATTTAAGAGCTCCATGAAACTTCAGTTTGTATTCTGTTTCATCGGAAGAAGTTTTGAAAGCAGCAGTGGGATTTATAGGCGTTTATGCTCTTTGTGTTGCTGCTTTTGCTGTGGCTTTGTGTTACTGTATGTTGCTTTATTTCGCTGTGGTGGACCATTAAATCAACTTATTTTCAAGAACGGAGGTTGCCTTATTCCCTCAACAAGTATATTTCTTTTTGGAGAATTTACATTTCACAAAAACATGTGCATTCAGATCATGCGCCAATAACTACTAAAATAAAAACACAGAGATGAAATAAAAATAAGACACTGGCGCTTTCCCACCTATTTGTTGAAGAGAGAGGAATTTAAAGAATGAGTAGTGGATATTACTCAGGAGCTATTCAAGAGGATAGAAATTACTTCTGAAAATATAGCTAGGGAGTGGGATAAATTAAGGTGGAGTTTAAAAACTGGGTGGAGATAAAAGAAAGGGAGCTATGGTTAAGAAGTATCCAGGATTATTTTCAGTGACTGACAAATGTTAAAGTATTGCAGAATAGGCTGAATCTCAGAACACGATCAAATGCAGAATGCTAGGCAGAAAATAAGGGATTATCTCGATAATATTTACGAGTTTAGAAAGATTGTTTAAGCAACTGCTTGATAACACCGGAGCACAAAATCTTTTAGCCCAACTCAGGCAAAAGAATGTAGAAAGGGCCGTCACCAAGCTTAGGGAGGCTATAACAAGGAAGGTAACTAGAGATCCTGTAGAGGTATTAGAAATATTTCAGAAATTCTATGAAAGTCTGTACAAAGGAGAGAAATAATGAAATCAAGAAAAGATACAAATGGAAATGTTTATGGAAGAATTAAATATGCCAAGGTTAGAGGTAGATCAGGCTCAATTACTAACGGTTAGGATACGAGGGGATGAGATAAAAATTGTGATGTTTATTCAATCTACAGGAAAGTCTCCAGGAATAGATGGTATTCCTGTGGAAGTTTAGAAGCTACAAGGTTAAAAACTGAAAGATCTGTAAGGTTTTAACAGTATTTTAAGAGGAGGAGAATTACCGACATCCTGGAAGAATGCAGTGGTAGCTCTAATACCGAAAGATGGTAAAGATCCATCAGACCTAGCTTCATAAAGGCCCATTTCAATACTAAACCATGATTATAAAGTGTTCATGTTTATAATGGCTAAAAGAATGAAAAAAGTAATGTCAAAACTGATAGATATGGATTAATGTGGTTTTGCGGAGAGGAGGCAAACATTTGACAACATTAACAGAATGCTGATGATCAAGAGGGAAGCAGAATTTAAGAAAATACCATTGTTGTTCGTGGGTCTTGATGCAAGGAAAGAAGAAAGTAAGCTGGGACTTCAGCAGCAGGGCAATGGAAGCATTTGCACTTCCTGAAAAAATTATAAAGTTGATTAGGACATATGAGTGATCGGAGGTGAAACTTAAAGTGGGTGAGGTCCTCTTTGATAATTTCTGCTTGAGCAGAGGAACCAGGCAGGGGTGTCCTCTTTTCCCTTTATTTGCATTATATTTAGAACCACTGGCAAAGAAAATAGGGGACTTAGAAATTCAAGGATATAACTGGTATGGTAATCAAGAAAAGCTGTCTCTATTTGCAAATGATATAATTTTATTCCTGACAAAACCAGAAAGAGACATTACAGTGTTGTGGAACATTTTGAGACCGTTTTAAAATCTTTTCGGAATACAAAATTAATGAATCTAAAACAAAGGCAAAAGTGGTAAACTATGTGCCCACATAAGAATTGGTTCAGCAATATCTATACTTATGTGGACATGATAGAATGAAGTACTTAGAAGTATAGATTAAAAATGATTCTGGTGTGGCAGCTAAGGATATGTTGGAAGAGACTGAACAAAAGATCATACAAAAACTGAGAAAATGTAAGCTTTGTTATATGGATATGGCTAGTAAAATACAAGCAGTTAATTTTTTTTATTCCCATTAGTCTTATACACAGGTCAGGCATATTTTTATCAACCAGAGGAGAAGTTGTGGCTAGCAATTAATAAAGATCTGAAGGGGTTTATCTGGGAGGGGAAGATGGCAAGAGTCTAGTGGGATAAGCTGATTCTTCCAATAGAAAGGGCAGACTGGGATTACTTGATTTGAAGGGGTATTTCCGTTAAGGCAATATACACAGCACAAGCAGAAATCTGTAATTCAAAGTGAAAAGGGATGATGATGAAACAGTGGGGAAACCTCAAGAAGTAAGGAGAGATTGAGATTTTGGATGCAGGGCTTTAAGGAGAATAACAATAATCATGCAGAATATTATATTTATAAAGTAGCAGAAAGCATCCTAAGAACTAAGCCAACACTGGAATGGAGAAAGGAGATTCGATCGATAGGGATTACTGCAATTAGGGATATAGACAATAGGGGGCTGGAATTTATTGGGAGAAAATTGGCAAAGCAACTATGGTACTGGGAGCAAATAACTAGAGAAGGAAAGATAACAGAATGGGAAGACGCCAATAATTTATTTGGACTGCATTTAGAGACTGCCTTCCCTATCAAGGATTGAAATCAGAGTATAAGCAATGAGAAAGAAATAGGGGTTCTTAAATGGAAGAGCACTGGTGGACTTAATTAGAATCTAGAATAGAAGCTGCCATTAAAAAAGGATAAAATTATTAGTACAGCATATAAAATATTGCATGATAACTATAAGAATCAATCAAAGGAGGTTAGAAAGGAATGGGGAGAGACTGGATAAGCATTTCACAAAGAAACAATGAGAGGATATACACATTTCTCCCAAATACTCAACAAAATCTAGAATACTTAGTATTTTTTCTTGGAAATGCACATATTATTATACCCCAAGTAGACTCCAGAGAATTTTTCCTCAGGTATACAGCAAATGTTGGGTTTGACGGGGAAGAGGTAATAGGGAACATATTTTCTGGGAGTGTGGCGCGTTGGACTTTAAGGAGTCCCTGTGGAATGCACGGTCAGAGGTGCTGGGTGGGCAGATTGGTGTGACGAGGGAGGTGATTTTTCTGAGCTATGATACAGAATCTGAATTGCTTAGACTTGGGTAAGGCCTTACTGTGTCTAATTATGGTTGCTGTCAAAAAAATCAATTACTAGAAAATGGAAATTAAAATCTAAACCAACTATACGATGAGTACTGGAATACAGTAAAAGAGATAGAGCAACTGAAATGGAGATCTTTAGAAAAGGATAGGAGCAAACTACATAGCAAAAAATTGGAATTGTGGGAACAATACATACAAGGGAGGAATGAGGTTTTAAAAAAGTTAGGACTTACATCTGCTAAGTAATATTTGACTGAAAATTATTGGGTAGATTATAAGTGATATGTAATATTTGCAACTAGGAGTGAGTCAGTATAGTTTGTGATGTTAAATGCTTGCAACTAGGATCATGTCAGTGTGATTTGTTTTCATTTATATAAATGTATGATTGTCTATGCCGTAAGTGATGGTTTAATAAAGATGTTTATTTAAAAAAGGGGGGGGGGGGCAGGAATGGAAAAATGTATGTAATGCTGCTTAGGTTATAGGATATACAGAAATATATGTGAAGTATAATGTTTGTAAACGTAAACTTGTAAATACAGTTTAATTACTTTTATATTAATGTACATTTGCCTATGTCAAGTGATAATTCAGTAAAGGTGTTATAAAAAACGAAAAAAAAAAAAAAAAAAACAGGTCTAGTACCACATATTAGCTTGCTACAGAACACCCTTTATGACCTAAGAAAGCTACAATGCTTTTCTACAGAAACTAGAATCACTCAGTATTAAACCCAATACCATTTTCCTAGGTGATGTAAATTTCCAACTATAGACTGAGAAGCCTACACCAACCACTAGTGCACAAACACAGAGATTCATGGAGTTTGTCAATACAAATGCCCGTGGATCAATACAAATGCCCTGGGATCAGCCAGAGTACCCACTAGAGGGAATAACATCTTGGATCTTGTCCTTGTTATGGGGGCATCTGCAGCATCGTTTGTGCATCTTCGTCACCTGTTAGGTCTGGCCATAATGCTGCCTCCTTTGAAATAAAATTGAAACCAGAGACACCTTCCTTCCACTCGTTATCTTAAGAAATTTCTCGAAGACAAACTACCTACTCCTAAGTGATGCATTGGCAAGCTTCAAATCCCCACCAAACCCAGTTAACTCCACTGAATACATGGAAATGTACACCACCAACATATACCAGAATATGCAGATGTACCCTGCAGGAGCAAGCACAGGGCAAACCCCAGAAAAAAAGCCCACATGATGGAACTATAATACCAACATCTTTACAATAAAAGGGAGAGACTTTTGACCAAATGATGAATGATCCTCATCACCGAAACTCAGCAGCTTACAATCCACCAAAGCAAGTCTATGACTAAAAGTTACCCAAGCCAAAGACAATAAAAAGAAGTTATGTCCTTACCATAATGTTCCATGTGGAGTGTTCATCTCACCTTTGTTCTTACACACGGGTTCGGAGCCGAGGATGCATCGCAAAGCTCTGCATCTCAGAGAAGCTCGAGACCAGACTATATTCCACAATCCTCCCTGCCATTACTCAGATCTAGTTTGCAAACAAACCAGACCGATAAACCAATACCTCAGGTGCAAGAACTACACACTCTCTCAGACATCCAGAGACACTCTCTCACCATAGCAAAATAACTAAGGGTAGTAGCATATATCCCATGAGACACAGAACAATATACCCCGGAAGGGATTAAGACATTTCAATCAGAGTCTAGTCCTATTCTTCCAAAACACGTGAGGGAGGGAATTTAAGAACAAAGGCGAGATGAACACTCCACATGGAACGTTATGGTACGGGCATAACTTCTTTATGTGAGAGTGTTCAATCTCACCGTTTGTTCTTACACACGGGTAGCGTCCCTAGCTCCGTCATCCCGAGTGACTCATGGAAGAACGTTCCTAAGCACAGTGGAACCAAAAGATGTCCTGTCTTTGGAGGCTTTGTCAACTCTATAATGAGTGATGAAAGTATGTGGCTTCGACCACGTGGCTGCTGCACAAATCGTGTCCAAAGGCAAACGAGCTGCATGAGCCAAGGAAGTGGAAATGTATCTGGTAGAATGGGCCTTAGGTTTGATAGGTAAGGACTGATTTGACTTAGAGTATACAAAGGCTATACAATCAGCAAGCCATTTAGATAATGTACGTTTTGTAATTGCCATGTCCTTTTTATTGTCTGCAAACGCGACAAAGAGCTGATCTGTCTTCCTGTAACTTTTAGTCCTATCCAAATAAAATCTTAACTGCCTGTGAACATCCAACTTGTGCAGCATATACTCCAACTTGTTAGTATGGTTCTTGAAGAAGGTAGGGAGTTCTATGGATTGGTTAACATTTGTGACGGAACATACCTTTGGAAGGAAAGATGGATTTGTACGCAAAGAGACTATCTGGGTGGAAAATCAAGTAAGGTGGTCTGACCGATAATGCTTGCAGCTCTGATACTCTTTGAGCTGAAGTAACAGCTATGAGAAAAAGTGCCTTCCACGATAAGAACTTTAGGAGGCAAGACGAAGCAGGTTTGAAGGGTGGCAACATGAGTTGTGACAGTAACAAATTTAAACCCCATGGAAAGAAAGGCTTCCTGACGGGCGGCCGAAGATGGAAGGTTCCTTTCATAAAAGCCTTACAAAGTCTGTGAGACATAATGGGAGAACCGTCCTCACCAATATGGAAGTTCGATATGGCCGCCAAATGTACTCTTAGTGTGGAAGTAGAGGCTCCTTCAAGAAAGAGGATAGATAAAAATTCCAATACTTTATGTAAAGGAGCTACCAGGGGGTCTAAGTGTTGGCTAGACGCCAAGTATACAAAGCGTTTCCATTTACTCCTGTAGAGTTTTGTAGTGGAAGCTTTATGAGAGGCAACCAGAATGTGTTGAACTGCCAGAGAAAGTAGATCAGACCTGGCTAGGCAGGGAAGCGGAGCAGCCAAGCTGCTAGTTTGAGGGATTGAAGAGACGGATGAGGAACTCCCGACGAATGGGTCAGTAGATCTGGTACTGGGTCCAGAATCCACGGTTCCTCTGTTTGATGGGCTCGAAGAAAGGGGAACCATATCTGCCGAGGCCAGAATGGGGCTATGAGAATTATTGTCCTTTCCAGGTTCCTGGCTTTCTGTAGAAATCTGGGCATCAAGGGGGTAGGTGGGAATGCATATAGGAGACCCGGGGGCCAATCGTGTATCACTGCGTCCCTGGGGACATCCCCCGGAGGGGGTAAAAGGACAAAATAGCTTCTGCATTTTGCATTCAACGGGGAAGCAAATAGATCGCAGCAAGGCTGGCCCCATCTGCGGAAGATCTTTTCCGCAACCTGTGGATTGAGGGACCACTCGTGAGCTAACAGGATGGCTCTGCTCAACCTGTCCGCAATGACGTTGGATGACCCCGGGATGTGCGTTGCTATCAGAAAGCGACCCGTGGACTCTGCCCATTGCCAAATTCTCATGGCCTCTCTGCATAACGGGTAAGACCTGGTTCCCCCTTGCTTGTTTATGTACCAGACCACAGACATGTTGTCAGTCTGAACTGCCACTGTTCCTAGAGGTAAGAGGGCTTGGAAGTGTTGCAACGCCAGGAACACCGCCCTCAGCTCCAGAACATTTATGTGCAGGCTGTACTCCATGTTGGACCATTCCCCTTGGACTGTTCTTCCCTGAAATATACCCCCCCCCCACCCTATCAGAGAAGTGTCCATGGTTATTGTGGCCATAGGATTGGGTAGAACAAACGGACGGCCCATAGTGAGATCTTGACTGTACACCCACCATGAGAGGTCTCACACCCACCATGAGAGGTCTCGTTTGCAAGAGTCTGTTATCAGAATCTCGTGCGCTAGGGGTAACTGCTGGAACGACCACTGCGCGAAAACAAGCCATTGGAGGAGCCTCATGTGTAATCTTCCCATAGGAACTGCGATCAGGGACGCTGCCATTAGTCCCAAAACCTTCAACACCAGTTTGGCCGGGGCTTTCCTGCTCTGTAGTAGAAGAAGAACCTGTTGTTTGAGGGATAACGCCCTTATTGGAGGGAGCTTTACCAGTGTTAAACGTGTATCTAGTTCTGCTCCGATGAATGAAATATGCTGTGAGGGCGATAAGGCAGATTTTTCGAAGTTTATCGAAATCCCTAGGTGGGAACAAAGGTCGACTGTGTAGTCTCTGGCTTGTATGAGGCGACGCTCGGTGGTGGCGGTGAGGAGCCAGTCGTCCAGATAGGGAAACACCTGGAATCCTTGTCGTCTCAAGTGAAACGCAACCACTGCCATGCATTTGGTGAATACCCTGGGGGCTGAGGTGAGTCCAAAGGGCAGAGCTCGAAACTGAAAGTGACTGGCTCCCAGCCGGAAGCGCAGGTGATCTCTGGATGGTCTGGCCATTTTGATGTGGTAGTACGCGTCTGAGATCTATCGAGCACATCCAATCGTCTTTCTGTAAAAATGGAAGGATCGATTGAAGCGTGACCATCCAGAACTTTTCCTTCTTCACGAAGGTGTTGAGATTGCTGAGATCTAAAATCGATCTCCAGTCCCCTGTCTTTTATGGAACTAAAAAGAACCTCAAGTAAGTTCCGGATCCTCTTTGGTCCGCCGGGACTGGTTGGATGACTTTTTTTGAGCAGCTTTGAAATTTCTATTGCTGCTGGGCTTCGCAGATGGGGTGGGACATCTGGAAACCTTCTTTGTTGGGGTGGAGTTGATATGAAGGGGATTTTGTATCCTCTGGTTACAATGCTTTTTACCCAGGAATCCGAGGTAATATTTAGCCAGGCCTGTGGGTATAAAGCCAAGTGACCCCCGACTGCCTCCAGAGCAGGACAGCCGGGTCTCCATTCAGGAGTGCTGGAAAGGCTTCCCAGGGATAGTATCCCTGTCGCCTTGGTTATGCGGATCCCCTCTACCACTGGGGCAGCGTCTTCCATTTCTACCCCCCCCTCTGCCTCTGGAGGGGGCATCACTCTGTGTGGCTTAGAAAGATCCCCAAGTCTTACGGAACCACATTTTACTGCCTCGTTGCCCTTTGGGGTACGGTCTAGTTGGAGCGGAAAAACGGACCCCGACAGCAGGCAGGGTCTTTCATTCTTGCTCACACCGAGCCAGAGTCTCCTTCACCTTGGGCCCGAAGAGTGTGGCACCATCAAAGGGGGCATTGGCAAAGGAAGACTTGAAGGCTTCCGCAAAGGAGCACAGCCGCATCCAGGATTGTCTTCATAGAGCAATCGCTGAAGCTGCAGCTCTACTCGATCCTTCGGCCGCATACGAGATGAGCCTCATGGATGAGTTTACTATGGAGGTAAGGATGTTAAGTTGTGCTGTTACCTTATCTGAAACAGCAGCATCTGTGTTACCCTGGAGGTCAGCTCCTTGATGAGATCCCTCTGCAGACGTGTGAAATGTGTCAAATAGTTTAGCGAACACATGGAAAAAGTCGCTGAACTAAAAACGCGCTTCCCGTATCTGTGCATAGTCCTAGAATCCTTATTAGGAGGATGAAAAGATGAGGAAGACTCAGACATCTCCTTTTTCGTGGCTGCCGCCACCACCATAGCGTCGACCGGAACTCCCTTGGTGAGATGAGCCTTGTCCTGGGGGGCGGTGATAAATTTGCTTGGTTTTCGAGGAACTGGTTCCACTGTGTCCGGTGTCTACCACTCCCTTCGAGCAATCAATTCCATTAATTCATCGAAGGGCGGAGTCACCCAGGAGGTAGAAGGTTGAGCCCCAAAAGCCTTCAGCAGCACCGACTCGTCCTCAGTGGGGGCTAGGGACTGCCAATCACCCCTCTGTTTTAAGATCTCCAGGATGTCCGCAAATGACACATCCTCAGAGGGGGATTTTGGGGACCCCCTCTGCCTCATCCAAGTCTGTGTCAGACGTTAGAGATTCCTGCGGGGAATCTATGTGCCTCCTCTTGCACAATCTTTTCCTCGGGACCTCATCAGATGGGGCTTCCGGTGAGGCCTCCAAGGAACAGGGGGAACCCTCTGGGGGTGGCTGAGGCAATGGGGCTCGACGCTTTGGATGAGTCATGGGGCAGAAACAGAAAGCGGCCCTTTAGGGGAAGGAGAAGACGCCTCTGATGAAGTGGTTGTCTGTGCAGACAATACCTTCCTCATAAGGTCAAAAGCCCCTGAACCCCGGGCCGAGGACTCCCCCGGTTCTGAAGGACACGGGGGCCTTGGGCCCCGACCCCGAGGACGGAGCTGAGCCAATCTGCGCCAAGGCCCCGAGAGGGAGAGTCGGCACCGAAAGGTCGGTACGACTCTCGGTCCCGGAACCGAGGAGAGACCGTCGGCTCCGCGACTCACCTACAGGTTCCGAAGGAGTCGAAGTCAATGGTGTCGATCGTGCAATGGACGGTTTCGGCACAGAGGGCTCCACTATCATCAGCTCATCCTCTCCCGGCTCCGAAAACTGGATGGGTCTCGAAGGAGGACCTGTTGGAGACATGGGGAGGCCTTCTAGTTTCGACACCAATTGGGAGGAAACTGCAATCAACTTGGAAAGGGCCGTGTTTTCCATGTGTTTCTGCACGACATGATCCACATCTGTCTCAGATAACGGTCTGGAAGAACGGGTTGGAGGAGCCGAAGATGGCACCGACCGAAGACTGGATGGTGGCGGCAGCTCCGACACCGGTTCCAAGATCTGGGGCTCAGTGAAAGATAAACGTTCGACGCTCAGCCCCAAGGTCTGTGGAACCAGAAAACGAACCTTCGAAGATGAACTCGGAGCCGATGACATGGGCTCCGACATCTTTGACCCCTTCGAGGACTTAGAAGCCTGGTCCGATTTGTCTAAAGCCTCCTGAAAGGCAGGCTTAAGCAACCCTCTATGTATAAGCTTCCTGCGTCTATCTGTCATGACCCTCCCTCTGAAGGAATGACACATCGAGCAATCCTCTTGCAGGTGGAGAGGGCCAAGACAGTAAACGCAGGACGCGTGGTTGTCAGTGACAGACATTTTCTGCCCACACTGACATCTTTTAAAGCCGGATTTGGCTTTCTCCGACATGACTTGTAGAAGTAAATGACACTCTACTAGGTTTAATTTGACAAAAAAAAAAAACTAACTTCTATATATGTGTGTATATGTATATATATATATATATATATATATATATATATATATATATATATATATATATATATATATATAAAGTGTAGAAAGAACACTCAAGAAACCACACCAAGAGAAAAAAGGGTAGGCCACAAAAGGAGCCTTAAGAATAAAATGTACAATATTATATTAATAACACACACACACACACACACACACACACACACACACACACACACACACACACACACACACACACTTCCTATACTATAACTAACTTTTTAACAAGAAAGAAAAGTAGCTTATCTGAAATATAGCAAAAAATTAGCAAATTCTCCTCTGGTCCGAGCTCTCCTCGATCCGATCTGTTGCAGCGGCAAACTAGATCTGGGTAATGGCAGGGAGGATTGTGGGATATAGTCTGGTCTCGAGCTTCTCTGAGATGCAGAGCTTTGCGATGCGGCCGACTCGGAGCCGAGGATCAGCTCCGAACCTGTGTGTAAGAACAAATGGCGAGATTGAACACTCTCACATCACAGCCTTTTTAGTTAGGCCCATAAACACAGAAGTACAATGCAACAATTCACTGAGGTGATTCTGAACAATGTTACCTACACTGAGGCTGAAGATACAGCAAACTTACTAGCTGATAAAATTAGCTCTAACTTTACTTCTCTCCCTCTTCCGTCTGTCCCTTAAGATTTACCTGAAACTGGCTTGCTTCCAGCTATTACACAAGATCAGGTCCAAAAATCTCAAAATACTGCATCGATGAGTTCTGACAATATCCTTGGATTTATCTTAAATAGCACGGGGCATCATTTTGCCACACTTCTAACACTGTTTAACCTCAGCATCTATGCAGGTTTTGTACCTAGCAAATGGAGAACAGCTACAGTCATTCCCTTGCACAAAGAGGACCTTCCACAGACCCAGGCAATTACGCTTGTTTAAGTCTGACGAGCCTTGTGTGCAAAGTTATGGAAAGGCTTACAGAACTAATCAGCAAGGACACAGGGACCCTCCAAACACTGGACCAGTCTCAGTTTGGATTCTTCAGGGGTAGGTCATACTACCTTAGCTGGGTGGACTTTTTTGAAAAGGTCACCAAAGCAATGTATGAAGGCAAAATGATACACATCGCATATGTCAACCTGGCCAAAACTTTGACACAATCCCCCACTCAGGCATAGTAGAAAAGGTAAACAATCTAGGAATAAAACCTTGTGGCACATGCTGTACAGTGAACTGGCTCACAGATAGGATGCAGGAAATCAAAATAGGGAAGTTACCTCCACAGAGACCAGTCACCAGTGGAGTCCCCCAGTGTTCTGTGCTGGGACCTCTCTTGCTTGGCATTTTCTTCTCTGAAATAAAAGCCAATTCCAAATGGCTCTGGCTGACTAAGTTTGCAGTTGACTAAGTTTGCAGTTGACTAAGTTTGCAGGAAATAGTCACTGAATCCCTAAAGGACTCAGCCATTCTGCAGGAAGGTTTGTCCCAGATGAATAACTGGTGCCAAACTCATGGACTGAAACTAAATGCAAAAATGCACTGGGATTGTATCCATTGGGAAGTCATATACACTTGCAAATTGCCATACTGACAATATGCCTCTAAGATTTGAACCAGGTGTTTGGGATTTGGAAACTTATGTGGACAGTGATCTAAGTTTTGACCAACACATGTCCACTGTTGTAAGAAAGTCCTTCTATACTGCACAGCTTATAAAGAAAGGGATTGTGTTTAAATCTAGGGATGGCATTGCACCCCTTTAGTCAGCCCTTATCAGGCCAATCATGGAGTATAGGTGAAAACGCTTAACTGTGGAAGTTATTACTGTTGTACAAAGAGTTGTTTTAACTTGTGGTATTTTATCAGCTGCTAACTTTTTTGTGCCTAATGTGTTGAGTCGAACGGACTGCACAGGGATTAAATATTTCTACTTCCGAAGCCGTGGAGTCTGTGTATTTTCCAATCACCGAGTATAAAGCCCATCTGGACATGACTCTATCCAGATGCATTCAACAACTGGATTGCTCACAGAGATACCTTACTAAAAGGATACACGGTCCTAAACAGGGCGACTCAAAGCCCAGTTATCCTACAGACTGCTAAGAAGTGACCTGTGTCTAACATACAAGGCATCCTTCAAACTAACACTGACAGATTTATTGGACATCAGTATGTCAAATGGCATCAAACATTTTGTCAAGGGATCTAAACCTGTTCTCTGTCATCAACAGAACAGTTTGGAGGGGCAGGTACATCTCACAGACGATACCACTGCTCTGGAAAAGACTCTCCCCATCCAAGTATAACAAAGCTCATCTCTGTCCATAAGTTTCACAGGTAAATATTAGGGAAGCTGCTCTTGTGGGTCATTTTAAGGCTAGTCAGTTTTCCATGCTCAAAATAACCCATCACATTTATAGACTGGCCTTACCCATCCTATGGTCAATAATTATATATTCTCTCTAATGACTACAACTGGGATCATACCATAGATAATTTGGGCACTTGTCCATATTCAAGTGCAACATGGATCTATGGATGAGAAAAAGAACATTTACTCTAAGACTCTCCCCTGTACTACTAATGGACAGAGGCAGACTCCACATAATTTGAGGGGACCCATGCATAGGATAAAGTATCTATAGTATGAACCCAGTTATTCTCATTAGGGGGTAGTATATAATTATTGACCATGGGATGGGTAAGGCCAATTTAACACCAAATGGGATAAGGTTAATTTGAGCATCAAAAGGGAAACTTGCTAAGCTTAAAATGTGTCAGTGGTGGTAACAGGTAGCATACTCACCTTTGGTGCAGAAAGCTGTGGGTTCTATTCTTCCACCAGGTAAATCGATTATGAACACCGCAGTGCAGCATAAGGGAGCTGCTGCACTCCTGAGTGTGTTGTCCTTTGGATAAGATGTTAAATCGAGGCCCCATCTACTTGAGTTGGTGGTGGCTCAGGGCAATTTAAAAGATCCCGTGGCACTTATCAAAAACAGTAAGGGAAGTTCCTTGATGTTCTGGCCAAAATTCCCCAAATTAGTACAAATACTACCTTGGGTCTCCCCTTAAAAAGAGGTTACTAGCCTAGTGGGACTAACCTAGTCAACAAAGGATAAGTAAATAAAATAAACCCATGAATAAAACATAAAATAAAAAAAATGGATGTGTGCGCATATATAATTTGAATAAGCTGACCATGAGACTATGCTTTTTTTAGTTTGCAAAATGCCAGAAAAGGACTGTTAGTGCACATATTTTAATAATATAATTTTCTAAACTGAATGACACAGTATTCTTTCAGTCTTTTTTTCCTAAATAAAATTAGTGGTAAAGCAAACATCTGCTCTAGACACTTAAGCCTACACTACCACTTCAACACCAGCAGATGGGTCAAAAGGTATCTAACCCAAACATATTTTTCTCACGTGTGGAACAGGCTGCCCTTACATATTATGCAGAGTAGTTCCCTAACTACCTTGAAAACCAGTCTGGTTGACTGCATGGGTGATAACAAATTTTCACATGGGATAATGTGAGGAAATCTACTTAATGGGGCAGGGGACACTGTTAGCCTCCACCAAAACTGAGACTTTGGGCTGAGCATCTTACTGGTTGTCAGTAAGAATTTGTGAACTAATGAACTTATTTAAGGATAAATATATAGGACTATTAAGATCTTCTAGACTGATAACATGCACAGCTGGAATACCATGCTTAAGTTAGTATCTAGCTAAACTAGTAAAGCTAAAGACAGATGACTAAGCTGGTATCTAACTAACATTTTTATCTGAAAATAACTGCAGGAAAAGTTCTTCTGCTAGGCAGGTAAGGAAAAAAATACAGTTTAACACAGAGCTATTCTAAAATTGGTTTACTGCTAATACATTTCCAAGGAGCATTATAAGAATTAAAAACTGATTATGTGTGAACATAGCTATGCATTTCTAGACAATTATTATACAATTAAGCTTTTTTATGCGCATGCATGAAAACAAAAAAAAAACATTAAACTTAAATATTAGAAAGTTAATGCTTGTACCACACAAACTGCCAAAACAGTGAGAATACTAAATTGTGACTAAGGCTGTTTGTGTGTATGTTTATTTAATGCTAAAAAGCGGTCAGTTAAGCAAGATTAAATAAATTCATTGAAATTCCTGTCAATTAAGATTAAAATAATTTTGATACGTTTTTTATTTATAGATGTTTGTTAGAATGACAATCAAAGAACATAAGTGACATGGATTGTTCCGACAGATTAATGGGTATTAATCTGGTGAAGCAAGGATGAATTAGGATGACTGGATGTGCATAATCTCATCTACACAATACTGCTTATTATAGTACCTATACATTCAAAATGCTGTCTATCCTCACTAATAAAAGACCCCTTTCAGTAAAGAGACACTCATGCCCATGACACCGAAATCAGATGTCTGCTGTATTATCCCTTCCAATGTACTACACCTCTTACAGCCTAATCTTAATTAGCTTGCTATCCTGTTAAATGTCTAAAACCAACCATCATTTACTTTTCAAACTCTACATTTATGCTGTTGCAGGCATAACACCAGAGATGGGTCATGGTCAAATAGGCCTCTATGCAGAGTAATGGACCAACTCCCCCATTCCATGATCTCTCTTCCCAGTTGCCATAAACACTGTTCAAACCGGTCAGTGTGCACACTATTTTCTTCTTTACTTTTAGAACAATTACAGAGATTTAAATTTAATTTAAAACTTTTATTTCAAAAATAAATGTTTGGAGAACAATCACTGATGGCCATCTGCTAAACAAATCAAGACTCATTGAAATGCATTAAAACACTCACTGAAAATACATTAAAATTGACATTCACTGAAAATGCATCTGACCAGTGGCAGATGCAGTGTACCTTGGCAGTTTTCGAATAATGCCCCCTGCACATATTTTTGGGATCATGCATAAATAAACGTGTTCTTTGATTCACCTTTCTGATTTAAATTAAATATTTCTTGTTCAGCAGAATTTTTTAGGGTGTGTTTTAAATCTGTAGTTTTGAAATTTTTTTCCAGTAAGCAGTGGGAAAAAATGTATGAACCAAAAATGACAAAAGTATCCATTCAGAGCATTTCAACTAAAAAAGGCCAGTCAAACTGCTGCTATAATTCAACAATAATTGCACTGAACAATTATATCCACTTTATAAACTGTGTACACATCAGGTCTGATTATGAAAAAATGACCACAGTATTATACAAATGCAAAGACAGACTAATAGAAGTTATCAACTCATCAGGGTGATTTTTAAACAGCTACATTGTTGACCGCATGACCAAAGTCACATATTTCAAATTTACTTCACACAAGCACATAGTAGCCAAAATATTCTAACTTAATTCACATACATGCACACTACCTACAAAGCCAGATTAAATACTGTTTAGAAATGACTACATAAGAGCATAAAGGTATTTGCATTCATCGAAAGAGACCCCCACCCCACTCCCACCAGCAGTTGCAGACATTAACTCTGTGTACATCTCTTATTCTTATGAAGAAATCCTTGTGTGTCCTTTGCTGGCTGATTAGTCCCACTAGGCTAGTGACCTCTTTTCAGGGAAGACCCAAGGTAGTATTTGTGTTACTAGGAAAAATTTAGCCAGGGCACCAACTTAAACAGACCGAGACCTTGGTTTAATGTCTCATCTGAATTATGACACTTTCTTCAGACCGGATGGTACATCAGGTGTGGAAGGGTTTGCCATTTTAGCTTGAGATAACTGCTTAAGTCAATGAATCTTTAGTAAGGTATTCAATGGTGACAACAAGTTGAAAGCCTTGGGTACAAAGGACTGCAGATGTGCTCTGTAAATAAACCCTAGAGCTTTGAAGATATCTCTTGCAATTGTCATCTGCAAAGAAAGAAGATTCTGAAAGTAAATTATTAGGAAAATACTCGTCCTCTGGCAGAAGAAAATTCAAGGTGTTTATTCTGCAACCCAGAAAAATCTTGATTCTGACAGGAGTTGCACAAGACTACTTCAGGTTCATTTGAACCCCAGCCTGGCTAGAAGATCCATTACAAAAGTGCAAATGAGTCAGAAATTGTTCTTGGGTAGGTGCCTAAATAAGAGAATTACCTAGCTAAGGAAATTTTTGAATAACACGAAGCCTGCAGAGGGGAATGACCAGAACTTGGCACCTTGTGAATACTTCTAGGGCAAGAGAAAGACCGAAGGGTTAAGCAGAAAACTGAAAGTGATACAAAGACACAAAAATGAAAGCATTTTCTGACATGCAGATGAAGAGGAATATGAAGATAACCATCCTTTAAATTCAAAGTCAGTATGAACACCTGTGCAGGAATCAATGGAAGCAAAGACCAAATGGTCAACATCTTGAAACCTAGGACCTTCAGGAAAGTGTTGAGGAAGGAAAGATCTCAAGTCTGGGGAACTTTCTGAGAGCCAGAAAATCTTGGTTTAAGAAAAAAAAATTTCTGTAAGTGAGAAGAAATCAATTCTGTTGTACCTTGAGAAAAGTAGTGCTGAAGAAGGACCAGAACAAGATGAATTTGTCTTTGAGGAGGCTGAGGAAACACTGAAAGGCAACAGAGAGCCTTCCAAGACATTCCGTATCCTCTCTGAATGACAGACAAAACCCATTTATCTGACTTAACAGAAATCAACACCAAACCAATGATTAAAGTACAAACTGTAGCAATAAAAACTGCAAATCCACAAAAATTAATTATGTCCACCAAGGCTATAGACATAAAAATCACAGGCAGGAGATAAAAACAAACTCTGGTTTATTATAACACAGGAAAAGCGCTTTCACAAATGTGCTTCTTCAGATCCTAACATAAAGAAACACTACAATTTTTTAGAAGAACCAATAACCAATCAGGAACATTCCTATCAATGATGCAATGGCCTTGTTTTTAAGGCAGGTTTTAAAAGTACTAACAGTGCTTGCAGAGTGGGAGGATAAAGTTGTATTTAATGATCAACCTTATAGGACAAATTTATTATACTATAAGTGCTTTGTCAATGACGTTTTTATTCTGTGGGAGGTTACGCAGGCCCTTTTACGTGCATTTGTTGAATATATGGAAAGTAACCGTTCTTGTTTTAGATTTACCCTACATTGCTCGGACGAGTGTATATATTTTTGAGATACAACTATTAAGTTGAGGGAAGATGGAAGTTTGACTCTCTTATGTATCGGAAAGAATCTAGGAAGAACAACTTACTTACTAGGCATAGCATGCATCCTAGTAAAATTTTTGGTAATATTCCAAAAATATCAATTTTAAGAATGTCTACACTTCACACAAATGGTGAGGATTACGTAACAGCAACTAAAGTACCGAGTGATAATTTTATGGATAGGGGTTATAGTAAGAGAGAAGTGGAAAATAGACTACCAGAAGCTCATGGGGGCACAGTAGGGGTACCTTTTTTAAATAGGCAGCATCAACACAAATCTATTACATGCTCTAACAGACCCAGATGTGGCTTTTCACTTAAGTATAGTAGCAATGTACAATCTATTTGTAATGTGGTCAAATGTAATTGGCCTATCTTAAAATCTGATAAGACCAGGGAAGTTGTTGGTGATGAACCTAGTTTCATTTTTAGAAATACTACTACCCTTAAAAGAGAACTTTGCTATAGACCCTTTAGAAAGTAAGTTAAGCCAGAGGTGAGGGAAGGCACTTTTTCTTGTAGAAATTGTAGAGCCTGCAACTCTAGGTCAGGACTGAATATGTTCATACATCCGGTTACAGGCAAAACTTATAGATTTCAGTTTTATGCCAATTGTAGATCAGATAATTTGGTTTATTTAGCTACCTGTGTAGATTGTACATCGTTCTACATAGGCAAAACCAATCAGAGACAAAGAGCGGGTTTTCCAACATCTTGGAGATATTAGGAAAAAGAAGTCGGAATGCTTTGTATAAGCACATTAAAGATAATAATGGACATTCTTTTAAGTTTACAGTAGTGGAGATGGTTTAGGAATAACCTTAGAAGAGGGGACCTGGTTAATAAGACTGAATGTATGGAGATGAAATGGATAGCTATTTTACAAGCACATATGGCGCCAGATTTGAACTTTATTATACCTTTAAAACCTGCCTTAAAGGCAAGGCTATTGCATTGATAGGAATGCTCCTGATTGGTTATTTGTTCTTTTAAAAACTTGGAGTGTTTCGCTTTTTTATGTTAGGATCTGAAAACGCACATTTGTGAAAGTGCTTATCCTGTGTTATAACAAACCAGAGTTTGTTTTTATCGCCTGCCTGTGATTTGTATGCCTAGAGCCTTGCTGGACATACTGAGTTTTTGTGGATTTGCATTTTTCTGACTTCTTTGATGTCTAACAGACATTCACTGTCGAGGACTCAGACACCATATTATACTGGACTTTAAGCTTCTGGTTCTCTAGATAAATTTTCAAAGACAGACAGACAACTATGCAAAGTCTTAAGCACAAACATCGGACAGAATAATCCCTACCTAGACAAAAACATTTAGCATGGTGATCTCTGTGAGGAAATTGTCTCCACAACCACATTTTCCTCTTTTCAATGACATACAAAATGTATGAAATATAAAAAAAGAACAAAGAGGAGAGTCTCCTGAATGGGATACTTGTCCACCCAACAGCAAAGAACGAGGATGAATTTCGGATGGCAAACAAATGCTGAAGCAAAAGAACAGGTCTTGGCTGACAGCAAGAAAGTTCTCAGGACCATCACATTTCCACCAAAGTCAGGAAATTCATCTAACTGGCCCAAGTTCATTTTCAGGGGAATATTTTCGATCCAAAGTCATCTTACCACTGTAGCCTTTCCTTATCACATCCATCACTGAATACAATGTTCCCTTTGTTATATACAAATCCAAGCATATCACCCAAATAGAAAGGCAGAAATGATTATTAATAAAAAGTCCTTAAATCCTCCAACTACCCCGATAGATTAGCACAACTCTTCCTATAGTCAACAGAATAATGGCTGCTCCCAGGTGACCTATGCCTTGGTTTTTGAGCTAAGAAAGACCTAATTCTAATTTACCTCCCATTTCTTTGCAGGACCAGTGGCTCTACAAACACTAACATCAAGTAACTAAATTTACACCAACAAATAAATCTAAACACCCCAATCTGGAATCATATAACCTAAGCAACATTAAATTATTCAATTCCTGCCTTTTTTTAAACAGGAAGCATCTTTATTAAACCATCACTTACTGCATAGGTAATCATGCATTTCTATAAATGAAAACAATGAAGGCAAACCATACAGACACAATCCTAGATGCAAGCATTTTACATCACAATCCATACTGTCACATTCCGTGTTGCAAACATTATACATCACTTATAATCTACCCAATCTTCTTCAGTCAAATATTACCATTACACAGCTCATTTAAGTCTTGCTGCCTTTTAAACCTCATTATTCCCTTGTATGTATTGTTCCCACAATTACCATTTTTTCCTATGTAGTTTGCTCCTATCCTTTTCCAAAGACCTCAGTTCCAGTTGTTTTATCTACTGACAGGAGATATGCTATCCGGATAGGTGAATCCACTTACGATAAGAAACCTGTTATTAGCAGTGCCCCACAGAGCTTAGTGTTGGGACCCAAGAACTTTTGAGTGAGTCTTCTTAAAGTTAAGTTGATCTACCCTACAAAAGATGGTTTATATGTATTTGGACCAATCTAGTTGTCAACATTCCTTTTAAATGTGTCTATAATACACAACTGCCTTTTCTTTGTTCTGTCTAAACCAACATTACAATTTAATATCTTTTGTCTGTGCTTTGAAGTACTATTGCATCTGTTAATACCTGAAGTGAAGGGCAAAGTTGGGGCCTCTGGCTCACCAAGTTCGCTGTTGACTAAGTTGGGAGCAATCACTGAATCCTCAAATGATGAAGGCATCCTACAAACATGCCTAAAAACGACAAATATCTAAAACAACTGCAAACAATAGAAAAATATAGCCAAGACCCTCCCTCGGGTCTTAATTTGGAATGTAATTGGAAACTGCAGATTTAATTTTTATGTTGTTTTTTGATTGGGTGATTGGTTAATTATGTATATTTAATAGATGTTTTGTCTGTTAATTTACACTTCTTGAAGGCTTTGCCGAAGAGCTAGAGAGATTATAGCTTGTTTTCTTGTTGGTTCCTTCCTGTTGTTTTTTTTGGCTAAAAATGACAAATGACTGATGCTCAAACCATGGTCTGAGTCTAAATGCTACAAATGCATAATCACTCCCTTCGGTAAATCAGATATCCCTGCAAATTATAATATGGATAGCACACACCTAAAAGAAGACCTGGTGGTGTGGAACCTTGGAACACAGACAGATAGTAACCTAAACTTTGACAACCAGGTAGGTACAGTAGTGAGGAAATCCTTCTGTATGGCTCAACTTATAAGTAAAGGCAAGGCATCAAGATCAAAGGAAGTCAAAGTGATAAGTGATGTATAATGTTTGCAACTGGGAGTGTGTCAGTATGGATTGTGCTGTAAAATGCTTGCAACTGGGATTGTGTTGATGTAGTTTGTTTTCATTTATATACATGCATGATTGCTTATGTCATAAATGATGGTTTAATAAAGATGTTTCTTGTTTAAAAAGGGGGGGGACTGAATAATTTATGTAATGTTGCTTAGCTTACATGATATGTAGCAACATATGTGAAGTATAATGTTTGTTGATGTTAATTTAATAAAGTTTGATTACTTTTGTATAAATGTAAATCTGCCTATGTCACAAGTGATAATTCAACAAAGTTGTTTAAAAAAAAAAAAAAGGGAAGTCATAGTGACATTGTACTCAGCCCTCTTCAAGTCCATAATCAAGTACAATGCTCCTTTCTGCATGTATTTACTCAGGCACTTACACCAATTGAAGCGGCCCCAGAGTTTTTTTTACTGAAAAAAACACAAACATACAAAGCGTATGACACGCCTTATGTAGACTGACTAAAGGTCCTATCCCTTTACTCCATCTCATATCATTGACTTAAAGGGGACTTATGCCTGACCTACAAGGCATTCTTTGATCCAGTGCTGATGAAAATGTTACATACTTGCAAGAAAAATTATACAAGGGTTATGAGTTCCATGGACCTGAATCTTATTTATGACTAACAGAGCTTGCTGGAGACAGGGATTCGAATCTCAAAGACCATCTCTGTCTATGGAATAAACTTCCCATTTTCTTAAAACAAAGCCTATCCCTCACTCTGTTCAAAAAATAATTTGGATGAATGGATGGGAAACCATAAATTCATTCCTGGGATACTGCCCATATGTCCCTTATGGACAGAGGCAGTCAGTAAAATGACTCGGGGCTCCAACACCTAAAGATCCACTACCCTGATAATACCTCATCCCATAACTGGGAAATTGAGGTATAATATTGTCATATTGTGGGTATTATTGGCTAAGCTTGTAAATGCTTTTGTGCCATTAGCCTAGTAAACACAGATGAACCTATGGAGCAAGTTATCACTATGTGTCAAAATTAGCACTTAGTCTACCTTTACACCTAGTCTTGCTGATTGGATAAGTAGACAAATTTTACACCAGAGCTGTCATGTATGACCCTGCTCAATTTAGGAGGCAGGCACTACAAGTACTTGTAAAGGATGTCAAGAAAGTTTGAGTGAGTCTTCTTAAAGTTAAGTTAATCTACCCTACAAAAAACGGTTTATATGTATCTGGACCCATCTAATTGTCAACATTCCTTTTAAATGCGTCTATAACAGAAGAATGCCTTTTCTTTGTTCTGTCTAAACCAACATTACAATTCAATATATTTTGTCTGTGCTTTGAAGTACTATTGCATCTGTCAATACCAGAATGTAGTAACAGTCTTAATTCCACATTACTTAAAAAACAAAACCATCCTCCCCCTTCACAGAACTTGTAATGCACGGAACACAAATTACTCTGCAATTCTCTTGACAGTTTAATTTAGAGGACCACACATTTTTTTTTAATTTTCTTTGCCTACCTTCCAGTCTGTTCAGATCCCTAGAGGAGTACATACAAAAAGAACCGCAGTACTCTATTAATGGTCTAATGAAGACTCAATTCAATTTATCAGTGTTCTAATGTAGTGAGACTACTTGAGTAAAAGGTTTTTAAATAATATTGTCCACGTGTTTAGAAAATAACAAATTATTAGAAATAAGTCCCTATAACAACACACCTCATCAGTTATGTCCTGCAAACAAATGTTCATTTTTGCGATTGGTTTCCTGATGTCCATAACTTTGCATTCATTATAGCTGAAATGAATTCAGACTTGAGAAGCCCAAAAGGAAACCTTCCATAAATAATCATTTCCTAAACGTCATTCTTACTTCCTAACTTGTAGTCATCTGCATATTTGTTCATCCAAAAAGAATTAAATATTGGACAAGATAAAAAATATACATTTTAAGCAATGGACCAAGCACAGAGCCCTGTGGTCGTACTCTGGGTTGACGGCTTAGTCCTGCAGCACAAACGCTGAAAACAAATCTAGTCTCCTATCATAAACCCAATTCCTTATTCATTTGGTTATATAAGAATTGTATCCTAAATACAAGAAGACTTTATAGATAAAAGGGTGAGAAATGGATTCAAAAGCTTTAGCCAAATAAAAAATATAGTAACACAAGAAAGGTCCAAATCCATGGCCATGATTCCTTATTTGTAAAATTACATAAGATTAAAAAGAACACAGTTCCCATTAATGAATCTGTGTTGATGTATATCAATGACAACTATGCATTTTGTTTCATTAAGAATAAAAACCTCTCAAACATTTATAAAGAACTGGATGTTAAGCTAACAGACTTATAATTTGAGACATCGGGGATTTACCTTTCTTTAGTATAGGTGTTATGTTACACATTTTTTCCACAACTGTGCCACAGTCCTATTTATAACAAGTTGAAAGTGACAACATAGGGAAAACTGTATAAGATAGCATATTACTGTAGTCAGAATACTGTCTAGCCTCACAGATATTATGTTTAACCTTGTTCATGGATTTATTTATATTACTTGCACTGCTTTTTGGATAAGTCTTATTGATAATCTGGCATAGCAGTTACTTATGTTTAAACTAAGCTGTGTGTATCATAATTAAAATATCTGTTGAAAATTTCATCTCCGTCATTTACATAAGGATTTTCGTTTAGACAAGTTAACAGACTCTTCAGTTGCTTCTAATGCTGCAATCAAGATGTTTTGTAACACTATGTATCCACAATTATTCTCCACAGAACCTACATTTTTCCAGTCTGTCTTATGTAATACATTCTTTATTACTTTATAGTTTAGTAAAGCGAAACTAAACTTCTTGTTAGCAGAATATGTTAACCACCATCTTCTAAGGTGAAAAGTAATGGAATTATGATCAGACTTGCCTAACAGTGCTCCTACAGTGACATCAGACATTAAAATTTAGGTTATTCGTAGCTCCTAGATCTAAAATGTTTCCCCTAGTATTCTCATACACAAAGTCAGTCAGTCCATGGAAAGCTAATAGTTCTAAAAATGTTTATCAAAAGAGTTGTGAGCACTGCCTTCTATCCAGTCAATAGTGGGATATTTTGAATAATCCAAAAGTATAGTATGTTTATGAATAACTCCATCTCCAGGTATTCTTCGAGTGTTAGCTTTCATCCCTTGTTTGAGATAGCTGACCACTAACTTCGACTCAGTAGTTAACAAAAACAACTTTCGTCATCAATCAAAATCTGATACGATGGACTAGAATTGCAAAATGACGACGCACCACGTCCTTTTGTATTGGGGTCTAGTACAGTTTTAACTATTATAATTTGGAAAACTTGTTGGATATTAACAAAGCTTCAACTACAGCTATACTTTTAAACCTTTCACAGGATAACAGTAAAGCCACTTCATTGTGCTTATTTCCCAGACTTTGCGCACTGAATAAATAACAGATTTTTCTGTTTCTATTGCTGGTACATCTTGATGCCCTAAAAAGGTTTAATATACTCCCAACATTTTACCTGACAAAAAACTTGATCCATAATGACTCAAATGTAGCATGTCATAACCCTACATCAAATTCTCATTTATAAAATCTTCCCAATACTTGAAAATGCAAACACTGTAAACAGTGCCCAGTTGTTGTAACCAAGTTTTGTTGTTATGAGTTCTAAAACCACAATCACTCCATTTTTGATAAGGAAAAATTTCACTGAATGCAACACTTAACTTAATTGTTTGCATTAGTTCAATAATATGGAATACAGTACTTTTCGTATAATTTAAGCATGTAGTCCTAATATCATTGGTACCTACATGTAGCATTAATAAATTTATACTGTACATTTCCCTAAACTAGTCTCTCTGACTGATGGGGAACATTTGTTAGTTTTAATCTTGGTAAAGACAACACCATGATTCTGAATTTATTAAAATCAGTCAACCTTCTGGTAGGGTGCTTTTGTAATCAAGTCACCCAAGATCAGAATGTCATCATTAAATCTTTGCTTTCATTTAAAGCAAAACTGTTAACATAAGCTGAACCTAAAACATTTCTTCCTTGTTAAAATAGTTTATTGGTTCAGGATCTAGAAACACTAATATTTCCTTCCCTGAAAGAGCAGTATTACTTGTAGTTTATGTATTTTTATTTTAACATTTGTTAACCGGGAAAGTCTGACTTGGAACAAAGCCAATTTTCAATGGAAGCCTTGGGAGAAACTCTCCAGATGTACGTCTTTCTAATGTGGGAGAAACTGGAGCACCCAGAGGAAACACACACAAATGCCGGGAGGACATGCAGACTCCGCACAGAAGGCACCCCAGCTGAAAATCAAACCGGAGAACCTCTTGCTGTGAGGCGACAATGCTACCACTGCAACACTAGGCCGTCCATATTTGGTTCATTACAAAAGGAGCTTCTAGATCTGGAATATTGTCTTTTTTTTCTTATTCTCCAGGACACGCATGGTTTTGTACTTAAGCCCTCCCCGCTTAACCCTATCAAAACTGAGGTTACAGACAGTTACTATTACACTACTTCTCAGTTTCTTAGTTTCTCCTCCTTACCCAACTGAGAACTGTCTACACTAGAAGTTACAACTTCTGCTAATACAGTCAGACACAGTTTCTTTGGTTTGATTGTTTCCTTTAAGTACTGACTCCTTATCACAACAGTTATTGGGATCAGCCATTCCATCACTAAATATTATATGACTGAATCTTCAGTCAAATTATCTGTAGTTAATGTATGGTCCAACCTAAACCCTTGTTTTAAGATCATGCAATGGTCTAAAGTACCTTACTATTATTGCAGCTAATGTCACTGAAATCTAGTTTTTCCCTGGGGGATACTTAGTTCAGTCTGATACAATTAATACACATATTGAAAGAACCAGAGGAATTACTGAAACTATGCAATCCATGTTCAAATAAAAAAAAAACTGACTCAAAAGGTCTTCCAGTCCATATCTGTAATAAAAAGGAATTTAAATTTGACATGTACATAGTCAAAATAAAGACCCCAATAAGTAAACTGCCTAGTTATGATAACACTGCAAACAACTTTTGATCATATAATCATAAAAGAAAGGTAGAAACACAGTACAATACATAAACCTTAAGTACATTTAATACACCACACAAACCTGAGATATTCTAGCAAAGATTCACAGAAAGTTTGTCATTTATGAAACACAAGTGCAACCTAAACGAAATTCCGGGTATCAACTCATCATCAGAGTACGGAGGCAATTTAAGTACAAAAAGAATAAGAGCAAAAAAGAGATATGAAGAGTGATATTAAGTGACTAATGATCACCTCCCCTCCCCCTTCTATGTAAAATAATACAAATAAATACTGAAAATAATCTCTGCAGTCCAAAATGTAAGATTTGTCTAATAATGAATAACAGGGATAAGTATTTTCTACAACAGCCTTAATAACTACACCTTGGATTAGCTCTGAATAAAAGTTGCACAGTTAAGTAATATGATGAGCCAAAACTTACTGACCCAATATCTTCCAAACAGAAAAAAAGTTACCATGCAGTACTCCCAGTATCATACTGTCAATAAAGCACACAAGATACAGGGCTAGGTCTTATGGTCTCTGTGATAAGTTTGCCTTGTATTAATCCTATGTTCCTACCTCCCAGTCTTAAGCTACCTACATTGAGGAGAAATGGCAGCAATAGGTCAATGACTAAGCTCTATTCTCCTTCTTCACCAGGAAATAGGGAACATAACATTTTAGAGTCTCTTACAATGGGAAAGATGCATTATTCAGGAAGAAGTGGTTTAAGCAACTCCAAAAAGAAAGAGTGGTCGAAACATTGCTGATGTTAAATAAGCTGCTATTACTGTGCCTTTCCGATAAGCCCTCCTGAGGAATGTACTGGGGATGGGGAGAGTGTGTGGTTTAACAATACCTATTGCAAACGCCTAGGACAGTTGAAAGCAGAAAGATATGATCCACACAGGCACAGCCTGCATCAATTATGGTATATCTGTGAATCAGACTTCTGAATCAAGGAGCACAGAACTCTGTACATGGGGATCAATCAGCAAATCTAAGAGGGCACTGGCAGTTTTGGACAAAACTATTTCCTAAATTAATGCCTAACCCTCTGTTGTCTAGTGATCGCAATGCCGGAATTCTCTAAGGATAAGTGTAATTGGACTTGCCAATGTATCAGTAGAAAGGATGAAAATCCATGTAGTATATAAGCAGACATGCATAAAATCATGAGTAGGTCCAATCTGTTGGTATAAAAAGAAACAATGGGCTAGTCATCTTTTCTTTGACCTTTAGTTCTGTGCATGTAGAACAATAGTCGTTTATGAATATCAGCAAAATGTAAATTATATTCACCTTTATTAGGAAAGTCAGGGAAGAAAATTAGAAGATGAATAGATTGACTCAGATTAAGGTCTGGGTCAGCCTTCGGCATAAAGGCCAAGTTTATTATCAGGGAACTATCTTTATTAAAAATTTTCTAAGGGTGATGACGAGAGAGTGAACATATAGCTCAAATACTCTCCTGGCTAATGTAACTGCCACTAGAAACAAAGTTTTCCAGGATAAACACCTCAACCGCTGGTTCAAAAGGAAACTGCATGAATTTCTCTACAACAAAATTGAGATCCAGCAAATTAATAATAAAGTGGTCTTAGTAAGAAGGTGCCCTATTGAAGGGCATTGCAAATGTTCATAGATGCTACAGTAGTGGGAGTGAAAGCCTTGGTAAAAATTAGAAACAAATGAGCTTTAAGAGTGGAAAAGCTGAATCTTTTGTCGAATGTTAGCTAAAAATAGAGAAAAGCTCTAACTGGAGGAGCAAACAGATTTTCCCCTTGCTGAGCTGCTCAAAGAGAATTTTATCCACTTCCCTTGCTCATCTTTCTAGTGAATATTTCTGTGCTACTTTCAGGATTTGATCCACCCTAGGCAAGTAAAAAGGGTCCTTGGCCAATAAAGGAAATGAAGAAACCAATTAACTCGAGGGAATGGAGGTGATCGAGGTGGGGGTTGACAGTCAGATGAGAAAGGAGACCTAGGTAACGCTCTAGAAAAACAAGTTTCTTCATCAGGTGAGGCCACAACAGGGGAAACATTTTCAGGGTTGGAAAAGGTATAGTCACCAAATGGGCATGATTATTTGCCAGTGATCAGTGGGCTAAGGAACCAGCCTAATCTGATCTACATCAGGGGCCCTTGTTAGCAGCAAGAGAGGTGAATGTGGTCCTTCTGGCCAGCAGCCCTATGTCAAAAAGCTGTTGGACAGCAAGTACCCAGTTGCTCATCTTAGGTTAGCTGGCATAGCTCTGTTGAGAGAAAGCCGGACATAAAACTAATCACTCTGCCAAATATGAACTAATTGCTACACTCAAAAGCAGGGTCGTTGAAAGGAGGCAGCTTGGAAGTGAATGATGTGATAAGGAGAAGGGCTGAACCAGGAGACAAGATGGAAGAGCAGTGCAGGAAAAGCACTTGGCTTGGGATATAGAGTATACTACTCAGGCGGAAGACAGACTAGAAATGGTGTGGCAAGGGAGAGGCTTCAGATGACAGCGAGAGATGTCATCAGAATCAGTTACAGATTCACAGCAATCAAACTCCAGTGGAAAGGAAAGGGCAGTATTCGAAATCTCAGCCTATGCCCCCATAGCAAGGTTGCGATAATGAGGAAGAGGGTGCATTCAGACTGCAGTTGCAGGACCCACAAGATAAAGCAGGACAACTTGAATTCAAGTTGAAAATGGGTGCCCTGAATGCATATATCTGGACAGAGAGAACAGGATACGAGGACTGAATTGGTCCACAAGGGTGGGCAAAATGAAGAGAGAGGTCATTCTAGACTTCTAACTGGCAAATGGCTTGTTGGCTGCCACCATGTGGTTCTACAAAAAGAGTGTGTCAAGATCAAATACAAGAATGGCCAACATGCAACTTGGGTAGACTTCCTTCTAGTAAGGATAGGGCAATGGGGTAGAATCAGTGACTGCAAAGCCAAATATAGTGAAAGAATCAAACACACAAAATAAACCACTGGTTGCTACAATCAGCTGCATACAGTGGTCAGAGAAAGCTTTAAATTCAACAGAGACGAAGCTGAAGACCCGAGGAAAGGACAAGAGCTGAACAAAACACTCAGGGTTCCAGAACCTCAGGAAGAGTAGAAAATAGGTGGAAAATGGTAATGCCCTAAAACAGCATATGTGAGGAGAACAGAACAGATACGTGGCAGAGCCAGGTATGGAAAATAAGTACATAAGGAAAGCTGGTGGTGGAATGCAGAAGTCCAACAAGTCATTAAAAGAAAGGAGGAGTGCAGGAAAAAGTGAGAGAAAGAAAAGACAGAAAAGGCTAAAAAGGAATACTGTGCGGCTAACAAAGAAGCTAAGACAGTAGTTGCAACAGCAAAGAACCAAATATTAGTGGTACTCTACCATCTTTTAGAAAGTGACTCTGTAGATGGTACAATGAACCTATCTGTTTGCAAACCAAAGACAGAAATATAAAGACAACATACACCCTTCATAAGGGGTGCCTGTAACAACTTGTTCACCAGTCCACAGGGCATCAAAGGCAAATGGAAAGAGGATTTTTAGCAACTTATGAATGAAGAAAATCCTACACATTGCCCCAGACACTGCCTATAATGAAAGACGATGAGAAGCCCACCCTTGAAAAAGTAAGAACAGCACTAAGGAAAATGAAGTCGGACAGAGCAGCAGGCTCAGATGACGTCACAGCAGATATGATCAAGATATTGGGTGAGACAGAGGAGAAATGGCTCCAGAGGGTACTTGCAGCAGTGTGGAGAGAAAGGTACATCCCAGATGGAGGATAAGCACACTAGTGCCACTGTACAAGAACAAAGGGGAAATCCACAACTATGGGCAGTACAGAGATATTAAACAACTGTCACACTACATGAAAGTTCTGTAGATGGTAACTAATTAATGAATACCCAGAGTAATAGAAAGTATGATCGGAGATTAGCAGTTTGGATTGAGATCAGTATGCACACCACTACCATCCCAATGTTTGCAGTCAGACAAACAGCTGAGAAGAAGCTAGAGATGAGGAGAGAGTCCTGCTAAGCACTCCTAAACGTACAGAAAGCATAAGTCAAAAGAAAGCCGACTTGGCAGTCTAGAGGTGATTCAAAGTCCCAGAAACATGGACAGAATTAGTGCAAGCTATGTACAAGGATCTAATGAATCGAGTAAGACCGTAGTTCGGTCTCACAGAGGGGTTCCTAGTGACGGTGGGTGTTGTGCATCAGGGTTCAGCTCTGCTGTTCATACCGATGATGGAATACATTAGCAAGGGATATAAACAAGATTGCACAGCCTTTGGAAATTTTTCGGATCCATCTCTTCTGCGTGAACGTCAACAATGCTTTTTAGATGGAGGAAGTTTCAACTCCCAACTGCACCCAGACAGGGAGAGAAGGGCAAGTTCTCAGGGATACTGTGGTTGATTCCCAGAAGTACAGCTACAGAAATTCTGATTTTGTGGACTCTAAGAACACATCTGTTAGGGGAACTTCTGCAGCCTTGAGACTTCCTATTTAGACATTGAATGGTATTTGTTGGATTTACACATTCAGTTCCTGACAAGGGTCCACTGAGAAGTAGAAAACTATAAACACTTAAGAGTCTTCCCCTCTTGCTCACTCGTGTAATTTCCCTTTCATCTGGAATCTGAAAAAGGAGGGCACATCAAACAAGATGCTGGCAAAGGAAGTCTTGAAATTCTCCACAAATCTACATAGTTTGAGCCAGGCATGACCCTTTATAGTAATACTCGTCTCATTTGTGGTTGTTGCTCTGTCTGCTGCATTGTGCATCAGCCTTATAGACAGCAGTGCAATACTTGAAATTGCTGCCACCTGCAACTCCATCTTATACCATAACTTGCTGTTTGGCAACTTCTTCAGTGCATCTAGTGTATTCCCTACTAGGTTATGCAGAAATCAAGTCATATACATCAGGATTTAACAACCATGGCAATAAAGGACAATGCCTATGTGCACTTCCTCATGTAATCCACTGCTTGACAATCTTTACCTAGAGGACAGACTGGAGGTCTCTTTCTTGGTAATAGCTGCATCATAATGGAGTCTGTTGGGAGGATGGAGAATCTTCCTCAATCTCTTAGGGATAGGCTCGGCGACATCTTTCTCTCACCATGCCCTGCCCACAGCCAACTCTCTCATGCAATATGCAGGAAAGACCACCCACATAGGTGGGGCAAACTGAAAAAGCCTTATGCAGTATTGTTTCCTCAAAAAAGATTGGGGGGAGGGGTCAGTGGGTCAAGCATCTATGTTTTATCAGATCGAGGATTACCTCAAATCTGGCACTGCCTGAAGGGGAATTTTGGGGAACCTCTCTTTTGTCCAAATCTGTGTTTAGCTAGAGTACACTGCTGGAAATCAAGTGCCTCTTCTTCCATTTCCTCCTCCTTGAGACAGAGTGGTTTCATTTAAGTGCTCAGAAGAGAAAGCTTCCCTAGATGGTCTAGATCTGAGGTGGCTTTTCAGTGCAAAACACAATGACAGCCTGAGTGCTCCCAAACGAAAAGTATCTTGGGGTGAAGGCAAAATCAAGGCTGTCTGAGTGACCTAATAGCCTGATCATTTAGTTGCCTTGGCAACATATCTGAAACTTCAGCTACTGTGACTATTGGCTTCATCTCTATTTACCCGCAAGATGTTGATGTTGATTTGATGAGACAAAATTGCAGCACCAGCAATTAACTCAAAACAGAGGATAGTTTTTGCACGCAAGGTTAAAATGCCATAGATGCTGACACTGCAGACAGTACAGCCATCAATGACAAACCACTGATGTCCATCACTTCATAACTACTGGCCTCGACGCTGACAGTATTAAGACTACTGGTGCCAAAGGAGGAGATGGTGCCAATGGATGAAGCATCACTGCTACTGGTAGAGAAGGCACAGAAGACCCAGTCAACTCCAAAGTTCCTGCTGCCAAAACCAGGCCAGGGGAAGTAGTATATCAGGTAGGAGTCTGGCAGGTAAACAGACAAATAAAGCTTTGCACAGTTACTGCTCTGCTTCCATTGCCTAAGGTAGGGGATATACTTTCCTTTCATCTTCATTTGCCCACTGTGTGACTAAGCAAGACACAACCAGACAGTGCTCTTCCGCCACTCTTCCCTTTTTCCTTTTCCTTCTGAAGGAGAAAAAAAGAAAAGAAATGGGACCTTTTAAGATCAGTCCGTCTCCGAATTCTTGTAGGACAAGATTCCCAAAGCTTTTTCACTTTAACACAAAGTATTTAAATGATTCACTCCAAGGTGCACAACATAAAGGTAGTCTCTCTCTTTCTCTTGCAGTGCAATGTCAGCTCCATATTTTTTTACTTATTTTTGCATTCTGAAGCCTTTCCATGTTTTCAGAAGTATTAACAATCCTGGCAATATTATTAAGTGACAGAAATCGAATAAGCAACAAAAGTTGCCAAGAGCATCAAATATCTTGCACTAACTGCTGAGGCTTAGAGAAAATTGCATCGTTTTGGGAGTGGGAGAGGAATACAAAGCAATAATCAGAAAAAAGGTAATTTCAAGTTAAAAATATCTCACCCCGAACTGGCTAAGCAAGTATTTAATGAAGATGAAGGTATAGGATATTTTTTTGCCCAAAATATGGAAGACTTCTCCAAAAAAGGCTGCCTCGTGTTGCTTTCCACCAGCAAATGAGACCTGGCGAGTAAAGGAAAGTGTTGTGCATTAAGAGAACGAGGATAGGAGCTTTAGCTTTGGGAAAACACTGTAGATGCACAGGAAATGCCACGTGTAGCAACCAGTCCTATTGTTTGAAATGGATGGACTGAGTTCCCCAACTCATGAGAGAGGCTCTTCTGGGAAGAGTAAAGAATAGATAGTGTAATTTATTGGCTGGGAACACTGCCTCAAAGCTAATAAGCACTGCAGAGCTATGTCACATGCAGTGCATACCGTAGCAATATTCTAGAAGAAGAGATGTTAACTGATGTGTGTTCCACGGTCATCATGATAATCAGCAGCATCTCTGTCCATGGACAGACTTGTTCCAGTTCAAAGAAGCCAACTATCTTGTATATGAAAGCTTATTAGTTCAAGTTCCCTGAAGGAATCCAACTCAGATACAACAAATTCAGGTGTCTTAAGTGAATTAAACTCTACATTTTTTTAAACAGAGAAGACATGGAGTTGTTTTTATCTAACAAAAGTTTGCAAAACACAAGTCATTCAGAAGACCTGTGCATTACTGGCAGTTCAGTTACATAACAACCTGCCTACATTATTTGAAAAGTGGAGCGAACTAAACAAACTGAGAAATTTTGAGAAAGACCTGCTGTAAAAGATACAAAAATTACCTCCTCATAATTTTGTAATTTAGGAATACTCCACTTCAGGGACCCAAACCATCAATAATGAGTAGAAATATGCAAAAGCAATTACCAACATCAGCTATGTTTCTGATGTCTTAAAAGTGATGCAAAATGAAAGAACTGTTGGAGAAAAATCAGAACTACGACAAATACTACAATGACAGGAACTGCAGCAGCCCACCTGATTTGGAGATGCAGTTAAGAATGCAAGAGCCATAGGAACATTTACAGCCTGAAGATCAAACCAAATAAAGTTCCTATGTAACTTTTGGGGAAAAAGAAAGCTGCTCAGAAGGAAATACAGACATCTGTACAAGATAGAGAGAGAACCTGTCACTAGCTCTATGGCACGACTGCCATTTCAGCAAAAATGTTTCAGTGAAAGTACTTTTGCTGACAGTGGAGAATTCTCTTTCCTCTACAGTTATGCGACCTAGAAGTAGGTATATACAAGCTCAGAAAGTGTGGGGGATGCAGCAGGGTTTGCCCCTCCCCTCCGCAAAAACAGATTTCCTCCAAGTTTCACCTAAAGTGCTTTCAGTGAAACATATTCAGAGTTTTTGAAGTTGGGGAAACATGATTCCAACAAACACAAATCCATGGAGGAAGAGAAAACAAAAGTTACAAACTTATTTTAATAATGGGCTGATATTGCCAGTTTCATCTCGGTCATCAAAAGGACTAAAACTGGCAAGACTAAGTCACTCCAATACCTAAAACTTTCCCAGCCTACTTCAGTCCCTCACCTTTACCATAACAATGGAAGCATTCTCCAGATCTCTGACAGACTGTAGACCCATTAGTCTGACTGATCTCACACGCAAAGCCATGGAAATGATTAACAATGACACAGAAAACCTTCATACAGTGGACCCAACCTAGTCTGGTTTTGTCAAAGGGCATGCCTACTGAACCTGGTGGACTACCTTGAGAATGCCACTAAGGCAATGTATGAGGGGAAAATGGCGCATACTGCCTACATTAGCCTAGCTAAGGCATTTGATACAATATTCACAACAGCAATGTAACAAACTTCATGGAATTAGTCATATGTAGCATAATGGATAGCCAGCTGGCTCAGACAGGATCCAAGAAGTTAGGATTGGACAGCCCACCTACACAGAGAGACCAGTCACCAGTTAAGCTCCCCTGGGGCTCTGTGGTGGGTCTGGTCCTCTTTAGCATCTATTTTTCAGAAGTCAAGGCTAATGTAAAGGGTCTCTATTTCATTAAGTTTGCAGATGACTACATGCTAGGACCAATCACAGAACCCCCCCCAAAGATATAAATATCTCACTGAAAGATCTACCACAGACAAGTGACTTGTGCCAAACCCACTGCTTAAAATTCAATGCTAAGAAATACATAATAGTACAGTTTGAGAAGTCGGACACCCAGGAAAATTACCTGACTGATAAAACACCCCCTAAAAGTAGACACAGTAGTCAGGGACTTTGGGACTCATGTAGATTGTATCCTGGCTTTCGACCAACATGTGTCTAAAGTTGTAAGAAAAACATCCAATGTCACAACTTATAAGTAGGGATATGTTATCTAGGTCTAGGGAAGTCATCGTACCACTATACTCAACCCTCATCAGACCCAACGAGTGTAACACCCACTTTGGTATGAACCCGAGCAGATATATGCAACAGCTGGAATGTCCACAGAGATTCCTCACAAAAAAAGAACATGGGATGTAAACACAATGTCCTATGCGGACTGCCTCAAAGCCCTAACTGTATACTCGGTTTCTTACAGACCGAGAGGTAATTTATGTCTGGCACACAAGGCATCTTTAGATCCCATTGTGATGGACATTCTTTCATATCTGCAATTGAACAGCGCCAGTACTATTAGATCAAAGGATTTAAACTTTGTTTGAGACTTAAATAGACATGTTGGAGGGGCAGATATGTATCTCAGAGAATCCACATTCTCTGGAATAGGCTTCCTTTTCCACATGAAGCGGAGCTCTTTCTTAACGCTTTTCTTGCTCAACCTGGACCAGTAGATGGAAAATCAGAAATTCAACCCTGCTGTGACACCCACGTCTCTGATGGACAGTGGCAGCCATTGCATCAAGCCCCAACTCATACAGCCCTTATAATCATCTCCAAAGCAAAACAAATTGTTGAATACATTTGGGCTGAATGGCTAAGATTATAAAGGCTCCAGTGGTTGTTAGCCTAGTATACACTTATGAAGTTATAAGTGTATCACTAAACTAAAATCAATTCTCTATTTCTGAACTGCCTCAATATGAAACTGCCACCAGGTCCGAGACAGGGGAGCCGAAGGTTGGGGATGTTAATACAGATGAAATTGCCAAACAAAGACCTAAAATTACAATAAGCACATAACTGTCATCTTTTCTTGGGTGTTTCATCTTTGTCACCAATTAGAGTTCCAAGCTTGATTCCCATGGGTGCTAGTCATAAAAGACTCAGAGCTGGAAATCTCTTTACTTATATATAGTATTTTGATAAAGTGTTCAGTGATGCCCAAATGTCAGCTGCATTCTTGAAGACTTGTGAAATGATCACAGTTCTAGTGCACTCAGCATCTGAAGTATGATAAATGGGTTCCATACTTCTGATAAAATATTTCAGATAAAATGTGAGCACGACTGAGAAAGGCTCATCTTGGAAACTCTGAAAATTATTTTTTTAATGAAAAATGACAAAGTTGTGGGACTGCCTTATGGATTTTGTTCTATCCAGACAGAATCAAAGTAGTCTATGTACATCCATGCTATGAAACACGTATTCTCCGTGGTTAACAGTAATTAGGAAAGAAGACTGGAACACTGATGCACTGATTAACACCACCTTCCAAGGTTGCTTCTTTCATTTATATATTTATTTGTATTTGTTGACTGGGGAAATGTCTGACTGGGTAAAACCCATTTTTAGTGGGAGCCCGGAGAAAAAAGCTCCACATTTAAGTTACACATGATGCAGATGCACATTTATAACTGCAGGGCAAAACATCTGTACGTTACCTTATTTACATGATTTTTAAACATTTCTTACATGAACATAGACTTTTAACAGAAAAAAAAAGACAGAAATTAACATTTACAGCATGATGGCTGAAGGAAAAAGATCAAACTGGGGTGTTTTGAGGTTATTAATAATTTACAGACAGACAAGTAGTAAGGTAGCTTAAAAATTGATGGAGAGATGGAAAAGGAGAAATCATGGAAATCAAAAGAAGGATACATAGACAGATGAGGAACTGTAGTTAGTGGTGGGGTGTGAGAGGAAAAGGAAGAATACGAGTTTAGGAAATTAGTGCAATTACCAAAGACTGGGAAGTGAAGTGTCTGTAAGAGTTGGGGAAAAGTAATCTAGTAAAGCTAGCCAGGTGAGCAGGAAGAAGAGACATCCCTGACATAGGTGCTGTTTAAGCAACATTTTGAAGCTATTTTAACTGTGCAGGGACTTCATTCCAGAGTTTTGCAACATAATGGGAGTAGATTAAGTCTCCAACAGTGCTGAATGCCTTACAGATACAATGTAAGAGTTTACTTCAGAGGTCTCTAGTGGGTAAATAGTAGCAGACTTGTCCTCATTTGTGGAAGGTGAGATAAGGAGGGTTGGAAAATAAGGTATGGAACTCAGGGGTGTTACTAGCTGAGGTAATGGCTACTAAGAAGGCAGTTTTCCAAGACACACATTTTAACAAAACGGGTTCAAAGGGAAGTAGAGCATTATTCTACAGGAAGAAATACAAGTGCCAAGGGAGCACAGAGACTTTAGAGGTGGCAAAAGTAGGAATGTGCACCTCAGAAAGGTTTGTTTTGGAAATGATGAGGGAAGCCAAAGAGACAAAATTAGAACCCAGATGAAAATGTGATGTAGCAAAATTTGGGATATATAACTCTGCAATGTGGTGAACAGGGATAAGATTTATGCCTCTGTACCTCAAATGTAATCCTCTATTTGAGGTACTAAAATGTTTGCTGTGTACTTTTCATTGACTGTAAAATTGTACACTTGTGTGAAACTTTCCTCCTTGGGCCTCCTCTGAAAAAGGGACTTTTGCCCAGCAGCAAAATCCTGATCAACAAAGGAAAAACAAATACATTAAGAAAATTAAGAAAGAATATGCTTCCCGATGACTAGAGTTCAATTAGTGGCTCACTCTCCAGAAGAGATGGACAGGAAAGATGTTAAATGAACAACATATGGCTTGCCCACTTTGTGGGGGGATGGATGGACTGTGACTTCGTAGTGGCTTTATGTGGAAGTGGAAGTTTGTATGACAGACAATGGCCATTGCTGGGAGGATATGGGATTAGTGCTTCAAATCCAATGAAGAGAAACCTTTGGAATGCACATGTTGGAGCAAAAATGTGTCCCAGAAGGTTAAAAGAGGTTCAGCCAGTGATGCAGATGCTCATATTAGCTAAGAGGGGTGTTGCTAAGGACTAAAGAGAAAAACTCCCCATACAATGATGTCCTAAATTATCGAAAGCTATAAGGACCGAGTGGCACAGAGTACCTACTAAGCATAAGGACAATTATATTAACCTCGAGACATGGATTGTCCTGGTCTTAAGATGATGAAGTTACACCCTCCAGCCACTGGGATGAGAACACCCTCTTACATCAGCTGGACAGAAGCATTAGCATCAAAAGGACCACAAACTGCATGGCTGTTTGGATGGCAGCACTCTCTAAAGATGAACACTAGAGGTCCGCAATAAAAAAAATATCCCATTTGTTACAAGTCTCTCTACTGCCAGTTCTCTGGCCAAAGTTAAGAATCTGTACACCTTCTTAGGGTACAAAAGGTCCCTGGCCATCACGGGAACTTAACAAACAGGGTAGCCTCAGGTAGTCAATATCCAAGTGCAGTTTCCCAAAAGGACGGGACAAGCATTTTCTTGGAAGACTTCAACCTGAGAGGTCTGACCAAGAGATAAGGACACAGAAGTGGAGCCACCTGCCAGGGCCAAACTGGAACTATGAGGATCAGTTTGGCCTTGCAAAATTTCTTCAAGAACTTAAAAATAAAGGAAAACTCAGGAAAGGTGCAAGGGAGACCCAAGGGCTACATCTGGAAGAAAGCGTCCCTCAGGCATCCTTATGAGACAGAATGGGGAGGGAGCTGCTGAAGTTGCAGCTGACTGGGATAGGAAACGGGCTGCAACAAGGCTTCCTTCAGTGAAGGAATAGGCTCCATACTAATCGCTAGCCAACAGATTACTCATGGGACATTAGCAGATGAAAGTTGAACTGGACATTAGCAGATGAAAGTTGAACTGGCCTTCAAGAGAAGTGCTTTGTCCAGAGATAATGGAGGCAATGAGAAGATGGCTGATAGAAGACCATTATCATACCTTGTGATGTCCTAAAAAGGGGAACAGGAGACCTGGTCCTACGCTACTTGTTTAAACATCAAATCACTGTCATGAAGTTGGAGTTGATGGCAAATGCACCAATGGTAAGGGAGCCCTGCAAACTCTGCAAGATGAGGACTGTCCTCATTTCTAGAATGCTGATGTGCAGATTGACCCTGTTGGCTGACCATGTGCCTTGGATCTGCTACAAATAAAACACCCCTCAACCTTACATCAGATGCATCCGCTGTCAAGCAAAAAGAGCTTTGAAGGTTGTGTCTGGTAAGAGACTGGAACAGATTATGCTCAATTTGAGACAGGATTCCCTGATTCACCATGCAAGATTCTGTTTGTGCTTCTTGGACACCCTAATATGAGTGTCAAATAGATCAGCCAGCCAGTCCCACTGAACTCTACCTACTGAAGAAGTCTCATGCAGAATCTGGCATGCGTTACCATAGAGGATGGAGTCTATTAGACTCACTGTTCAAAAACCACAAGCTTCTCAAAATGTGTTATGTGTTACTCTGATTTAGCTGGAGGACTGCAAATCCGGTGGCCACCATCTTATCTGATGGAAAAAACGATCAGCAAGTTAATGTCTCTAAACTGCATCATATTAAAGTAATGGACTATGTTGGTGTCAGCTGAAATTTCATAAGGTTCACTGCTGCGCCCAAGGACCAAAAAAGCCACAGCAATAAACCCCTGGATGGAATTAGACTGCTAACAGCTGGGCAGCTAGCAGCTAGTCATCCAAGTAAGGAAACATCCTGAAAGCTGTTGCTACCATTAACATACATTTGGTGAACATCTTGGGGGTTTTAGTGGGACCAAACAGCATTGTGTGGAAATGGAAATTACTGGCCCTATTTGAAAGCAAAGAAATCCTCTAGACTCAACTCTTGCTGTGCAGGCATTCATCCTGGAGGTTCAAAAGAAACTTCCTTTTTTTTTTCCTTTGGCAAAAAAGGAAGTAAAGATGGACTGAACTGTAACCATTCAAAAGGGCTCTTTGATAACATGCTGACTTAAGCAACTCAAGCAGAGGATAGACCTGAAGTCCACTTTCTCTTAGTACCAAAACGAACCAAGAGTAAAAGCTTATCCCTTTCTGCTCTGGAGAGACCTCCTGGATGGCTGTTTTCTTGGCCACAGCTCTTTGATGGACTGCAACATCTGGAAAAAGAGGAAGCTGCGGTTAATGGACTAGAACAGCATCCAGATACTGCATCCCAGACCCACCTCTTCTATGATGTCCTGACATATAGATGGGACAGATAAAGAGATAGAGATAACAGCGTAATGCCTCCTGATGACAACAGTAGGGCATGGCCTGAAAGGGCAGATTGCCAACCTACTGGACAGTGGCACCACTACCAGCTATGCCAAAAAAAACCTCTTCTGGGAGACGTCAAGATCTCTGCAATCTCTGCCATAACTTCCAAAGTTGTTCTTCTGGTTGTGCCAAATCCAAAGCTGCTTATTCACAGAAAATGGAAGCTGAGGACTCTGGGACATAACTCCAGCTTTTGACAGCATAAAACCCTTGCTCTCCTCTTTTTCCTAACTCAGCCTTTATTTTTTATCCAAACAGCAAGGCTCTGTCAAATGAAGAGTTTATAAAATCAGCCTTAGTGTTTTTTGCAAATTCAATGTGGTAAATTTAGATGTGGCAAGAGATGGCCTGCTGTTCCAGCTTTACCATTTATGAACCTGCGGAGAATGTGAATGGCCTGGTCAGTAACTGAACCAAGTGTTTGCAACGTGGAGTGCAGTTTTTCCCTGATTTTTCAAGCCCAAGCTAGGACGGGTGGATGGCAGAAGTAGAAAAAAAAAAGCTGCAGGATATCCCTGGACCAAAATCTGAATCACTGTAAGTGGTACCTTGTGCACAGAAGCCTATATTGTTTGGATTAAGACTGACAATAGACCCAAGAAACAATGCTGCTGACTCTGAGGGGCTGACATGTCCAGAGATGGAAAATTAGAAGTTATGTACCTACCATAACGTTCCATGTTAGTTGTCTTCTCTCGCCTTCTTTCTTGCTGGATGGGTTCGGAGTCGATCCTCGGCTCCGACTCGGCACTTGCTAAGCTCGAGAGTCACTTTTACCAGCTCGAGGCAGCCCCATATCCCATGATGCAAGGCGGTAATTACCCAGATCTCGTTTGGTACCTAGAGGGAGGCCTACCTAGCATAACAAACTTTCCACTAAGGAAAGAAGAGAATAAGCCTAAAAGGGTGTAAGGGGAACCAGATAACTAAAACTAGAACTAACTGGTGCCCAAAGAAATAAAATCTTCCAGAGCCAAGGGAGATCAAGGTCTGTCCAGGCAAGGGGGCAGGAGGGAGGGTCGCAAGAAAGAAGGCGAGAGAAGACAACTAACATGGAACGTTATGGTAGGTACATAACTTCTAAATGTTAAGTTGTCAATCTCGCCTTCATTCTTGCTGGATGGGACCGCGTCCCTAGCACCTCTATCCTGGGTGGCTCAATGGAATAGACTCTTGAGAACCGTGGAACCAAAACTGGCTCTATCCCTGGAGGCCAAATCCAATTTGTAATGAGAAACAAAGGTATGAGGAGTGGCCCAAGTGGCTGCTGCACAAATAGTATCTAAGGGTAGCCTAGCCTGAAAGGCTGTAGAAGTGGCTAAGCCTCTAGTGGAATGTGCCTTTGGTTTTGAGCACAGCTGTTTGCCCCTAAGTTGATAAATTTCAGAAATGGTGGAAGATAGCCATCTAGACAAGGTCACTTTGGAAACAGGGAGGCCTTTCTTATTTTCAGCATAGGAAAGAAAGAGCTGATCAGACTTCCTGAATTGTTTTGTTCTGTCCAAATAATATCAGAGTTGGCGGTGAACATCAAGATAATGTAATTTCTGTTCCGATCTGTTGGAGTAATTAGGAAAAAATACAGGGAGATCAACAGATTGGTTTAAATTTGTTTTTGAAGCAACCTTGGGCAAAAAGGATGGATTAGTTCTCAAGGATACTCTGTCCCTTGTGGAAGACCAAATATGGGGGACGAACAGAGAGGGCATGAAGTTCTGACACTCTCCTAGCCGAGGTAATAGCGACAAGGAAGAGTGTCTTCCACGAAAGAAACTTTAGTGAGCATGAAGCAGCTGGCTCAAAGGGAGGAAGAATTAAGGATGTCAGCACTAGATTTAGGTCCCATTGAGGAGGACGATTCCTGACAGGAGGTTTGAGGAGAAAAACTTCTTTCAGAAAAGCTCTACAAAGCTTGTGGGACATAATGCTGTGATCTGCAAACCCGACATGAAAGTTCGAGATCGCAGCCAACTGAACTTTGACCGTGGAAGATGAAGAACCCGAGTGAAAGATTTCCGCTAGAAAATCCAAAACTGCATGAACAGGGGCAGTAAAGGGATCTATGTTCCTTGATTTCGCCCAAAGGGAGAAACGTTTCTACTTGCTAGAGTAAATCCTTCTAGTAGAGGATTTAAGGGAAGCCACTATGATATCCCTAACAGGGTTAGAGATCATAGGAAGCCTGGCTAAGGAAGGAAGTGGAGCAACCAAGCTGTGAGGTTGAGAAAAGGAATGGACCGATGCAGCTGACCCGATTGGTGGATCAGAAGATCTGGTACTGGGTCCAGATGCCACGGCTGCACCAAAAGATGAAGATGGAGGAACGGAAACCAAATTTGTCGAGGCCAATACGGGGCAATGAGAATCATTTTGGCTCTCAAAACGGTAGCTTTCTGGAGTACCTGTGGTATCAATGGAAAGGGAGGAAAGGCATAAAGAAGTCCCTGGGGCCAATCTTGGGTAAGAGAGTCTCTGGGGGGATGGCCCGAAAGTGGGAAGAGAAGAAGGCTGGGCATTTGCTGTTTTGGGGAGTAGCAAAAAGATCGCAACATGGGCAGCCCCACTTCTGAAAAATCTCCTCCACTATAGATTGTTTGAGAGACCACTCGTGAGGCATGAGTATAGCTCTGCTCAATCTGTCCGCTAAAATGTTGGTTTTCCCAGGGATATGCGTTGCTACCAGAAACCGATGAGAGGAGATCGCCTATTGCCAAAGTCTGAGAGCCTCTCGACACAAGGGGTAGGACTTGGTTCCGCCCTGCTTGTTGAGGTACCACACTACGGACATGTTGTCTGTGTGAACTGCAATTGTTCCCAAGGGAAGAAAGTCGTTGAGGGCTTGCAACGTTAAAAGCACTGCTCTCATCTCTAGGACATTTATGTGCAGGTGGTATTCGAACGGTTGCCACGTCCCATGAACCATCCTGCCCTGATAATGACCCCCCCACCCAATCAGGGAGGCGTCCGTAGTGACTGTGGCTACCGGGGCTGGGGAAACAAAGGGTCTGCCCTGATGAACCTGGGGAGAAGAAATCCACCAGGATAGGTGGTTTTTGCAAGTTTGTGTCACCAGAATTTGGTGACGCATGGGAAGTTGTTGGTAGGACCATTGGGTGAACAACATCCATTGAAGGAGACGCATGTAAAAGCGGGCTAAAGGAAGAAGAGTAATGGCAGCTGCCATGAGGCCCAATACTTTTAGGACCAGTCTGGCTTGCACCTTTTTGCTGGCAAGGATGATCCGCACATGGTTTTGGATATCTAGGATTCTCTGGCTTGTGAGGTTTGCTGACATCCGAACAGTGTCTAAATTTGCACCTATAAAAGTAATAGACTGGCAGGGCAATAAGGAGGATTTTTCGTAGTTGATCGAAATTCCTAATTGAGTGCAGAGATTTAGGGTGTAATCCCTGGCTTGGAGAAGTTGATGCCTGTGGTGGCTGAGAGGAGCCAGTCGTCGAGATACGGAAACACCTGGAATCCTTGACGTCTCAGGTGAGCCGTGACCACTGCCATGCATTTGGTGAACACTCTGGGGGCTGTAGTGAGACCAAAGGGCAGGGCTCTGAATTGAAAATGACTGGACCCCAGCCGAAAGCGGAGAAACCTTCTGGAGCGTCTGTGGATTTTTATGTGATAGTACACATCCTGAAGGTCTACTGAGCACATCCAGTTGTCTTTGCCCAAGAAGAGCAAAATCGATTGAAGTGTGACCATCCGAAATCTTGTCTTTTTCACAGACTTGTTGAGTCTGCTGAGGTCCAATATTGGTCTCCAATCTCCCATCTTTTTGGGAACCAAAAAGAACCTTGGGTAGATTTTGGGCTCTGAATGGTCTGTTGGAACTGGCTGAATGGCCCTTTTGTGTAGAAGCTTTGATACTTCTAATTTTGCGATTTCCCTTAGACCGGGTGGAACATCTGGAAGGGAATTTTTGTGAGTGAAGGGACTTTCCTCGAAATGAATCTTGTAACCCTCGGATATGATCAACTGTACCCATTTGTCTTGTGAAAGGGAAAGCCAGGCTTCTGGGTACCACGATAATCTTCCCCCGACTGCCTCCAAGGATGGACAATCGGGCAACACCTCAGGGATGCTGGAAGGGCTTGTCAGAGAGAGGCTCTCTGCTTCCCTGGTTTTGCGGACCACCTCTGCCCCTAGGGCGGCGTCTGTTATTATTACCCCCTCTGCCCCGAGGGGTAAACTGACCACGTGTGTCCGGCGTGACTCCCTGAGATTTACGGAACCACATCTTTCCGCCCGTCTGTCCTTTAGAGTAAGGCCTAGAATGGGGTGGAAAAACAGACTCCTACGGCAGAAAGAGTCTTGCCGTCTTGCTCACACCTGGTCAACGTATCCTTCACCTGAGGACCAAACAATGTCGATCCATCGAAGGGAGAGTTTGTGAAGGACGCCTTAAAGGGATCTGCAAAATTACAGAGCCGCATCCAGGACTGCCATCTAAGAGCCACTCCTGTCCCTGCAGCTCTACTCGCTCCATCTGCTGCATACGAAATCAGCGCATGGAGGAGTTGGTTATGGAGTTAAGGATTCCTAGCTGAGAAGCAATCTTGTCCTGAGCCCCTGCAGCTGTAGGATCCTGTACTACTTCACCTAATTCTTTAAGGATGTCCCTTTGAAGTCTGGTGAAGTGACACAAATAATTCAGTGAACGCATGGCAAAGGTCGCTGAGGAAAACATCCGCTTACCATACCTGTCCATGGTCCTAGAATCCTTGTTAGGAGGATGGACTGGTACGGAAGGATCTGCAAGTTCCTTCTTGGTGGCGGCCGCCACCACCATGCCATCAACAGGGACACCTTTTGTAAGAAATTGTTTCTCGGAAGGGGCTGTAATAAATTTAGAAGGCCTCCTGGGAACTGGTTCTACGGAATCAGGAGATGCCCACGCCTTCCAAGCTATCACCTCCATGAGGGGGTCGAAAGGCAGAGACACCCAGGAGGTGGAGGGTCGAGATCCAAACGCCTCTAGGTATACAGACTCATCCTCGGAGGGATTAATGGAGGGCCAGTTTCCCCTGTGTTTTAGGAGTTCCAGGATGTCTGAAAAAGAGACATCCTCAGAGGGGGATCTTGGGGACCCCTCCGACTCATCTAAGTCGGTATCTGAAGTAGTAGACTCGGGAGTCTAGGTGCTTCCTCTTACAGGTCCCTCTTACGCGGAGGATCTCCTGACGGATCAGGAGAATCCTCGGAAGAGGGGGTTCTTCCCAGTGGGGAAACCTGAGGCGGTGGATCTTTCGGTCCGGGAGCAAGAGAGTGGGAAGAGACATCTACAGGCACAATAGAGGGAGGAGCTAAGGGGATAGACTGCTGACTGAGCCCAGGGGCCAGCACACTCCTCATCACCTCGAAGGCTCCCCTCCCAGGGAGATCAGAGAGACCCCGCTCCGAAGAAACAGGGACTCCCGGGCCCACCGAAAGGGAAGGCTCCGAGGCAGATGTCGGGGCCGAGCTCACCATGGCCGAAGCCCCGAGGGGAAGAGCAGGGTCGGACAAGGGTCCGATGCCACTCACCCCCTCAATGCAGACCAGGGAAGCCCGACCACCGGATCCCTCCAAGGAAGGTCTCGAGGAGGAGATAAGAGTAGAAGCTGAAGGAGCAGAAAGGGGAGGTATCTGCCCCGCAGCCATAGCAGTAACTATTCCCATAGACTCGCCCGAGCTCTGGAGGAGAGTCGAAGGAGGAACTTGAAGAGGGTGTGGACTAATAGTCGTCTGTTGAGACGGACTATGAAGCATTTGGGCTAGTGCCTGTGATTTTAACAATCTGCTTACCACTCTCTCCAAATCATGGTCAGAGAGCCTGGAAGACCTAGATGATCGGCTCTGATGGCTCCGCTGCGAAAGAAGAGGAGAGGCCGGAGCCGACAGTATCGGCTCCAAAGAGGGAGACCTGGACCGCTTCCTCGACGGAACCATCGGAGCCGAAGAACCCTCGGTTCCAGACGGAGCTGACAACTTCTCGGCTCCAAGCCTGGTCAAGGATGCATCGGCTCAGGCCGGAGCAGATACAGGCAAGGAAATAATGGTATCGGAGCCGGCCGATACCGAAGCCTTAGTCACACGGTGATCAGAGCCGGTCGGAGCAGACACCAATGTGGCAGTTAAAGTATCGGCACCGATAGCCATCGGTGCCGAAGATTTAGTCAAAATAAGATCGGCTCCAGCCGGAGCCGATCTCGACTCCAAAGGAGTCGGAGCCAAGGCCGAAGGCTTAGAAGCAGAAGCCTGGGCCTTGGAGGTCTTAGAGGGCTTGCCCGAAGCAGACTTGGCCGGGGAGCCCTCCGGTTTAAGAAGTCCTCTCAAGATTAATTTATTTCTCCTTTCCTGCAGGACTCTCTGGCTGAAAGAGTGACAGATAGCACAGGAGTCCTGCAGGTGGAGAGGCCCCAGGCAGTAGATACAAGAAGTGTGACCGTCTGTCAGAGACATCTTCTGACAGCACGAGTCACACTTCTTGAAGCCTGAGACCCTCTGTTCCTTAGACATAGTGAGTACACACACAACACACAACTCACACAGTCCCAGACTCAGAAATTTTAACTTGAAAGGGGAAAATATAAAACATAAACCCACACACACACCCTGACAGGAAGGGATGGGAAGGGAATGAAGGCCCGACTAAATAAAAACAATTAGGGAAACAGTAAAACTAGACTAGCGACCCTACAACTACCTAAAAATGACAATTATACTAATATATAAGAGAAAAACTAGGAATGGGGTGACTAACAATTGTATAACAATTTACTTACCACGAGCTGGCAAAAGGAGTACCTCATCAGCGAAGCGGCAAACGAGATCTGGGTAATTACCGCCTTGCATAATGGGATATGGGGCTGCCTCGAGCTGGTAAAAGTGACTCTCGAGCTTAGCAAGTGCCGAGTCGGAGCCGAGGATCGGCTCCGAACCCATCCAGCAAGAATGAAGGCGAGATTGACAACTTAACATGGAGAAGGTTAACCCCAACCTCATGACTAATAAATTGACACTGACTCTCGAGACACAGGCAGTCATCAACAGACCAGTTAACACGGATGGCCTTGATATCAACTGCCTAGAAACAAGTTAGAGGATGTTCCCTGAAGTCATCGGTTAGGTGGACATAAACATTTAACTTAAGGATACTGACCCTCCAAACAGTGCAGATACACTGGCAAACCATCTGCAGTGCGACATGGGACAAGGCAGATGCTGCTGATGGGATGTTGGCCCTACTGCTGCAATTTTTTAGAAACTGGATTCCTGTTTTGTATCCATCCCAACAAACTAACCTACATGCAGAAACTCCAAATCTAAAAGGCAGCATAAAATAGGACCTAAATTTAGAGGGGGAGCTACAAGTCTTACATCTCACCCAAGAAAGACAAATTAATAAATCAGAAAAAAACAGGAATAACTAATCTAAAAAATACAATGAAAACCACAAATTACAAAATAAGCAGGATAAAAGAATCAACTACCAAAAACAGCAAAAGTGGTACCAGGGGATACCAAGCTAAGGAGAAAACCAATTTAAAAATCATGTATGTTTTTACTATTGCACACCGGTGGCATCTCAATAAGCCCAACTTTGCCCACCAGGCTGGGTGTCTCCCTGATACTCTCAGTGATCACTCCTTGACCTTTCTTCTAAGGAAACACATTTACTCCCCCTGTAACGTCATTTTCAAAACACATATGTAACAAAATACATTTTTCCCCTACCATCTTAAATTCCCTACTTCAAAACTGCAGCTGGTCACAACTTTCCAATTCCAACCCATGCCTACCAATTATGTCAAACTACTATCCAGACTTAAACCTACTACTGTAGCAGCAGATGGCATCCCAGCCGAATACCTCCAGTTGGCTGCTAATGAACTTGCCTACTCAATCTCTATTCTACTTAACAGAGCTATATCAGAAAGCACCATCCCACCAATCTGGAAAACCTCTTACATAAAGGTGGAACATCCACTGACCTCACCAACTATCACCCTATTGCCATCCTGTACCCACTAGCAAAAATTCTTGAAAAATGTATACATTACCAACTTATGCCATACCTACTTAACAACCAACTTCTCTCTCCTACCCAGCATGGATTCCGCCCTGCCCACAGTACAACTACAGCCCTACTTTCCTTTACAAACCTCATTAACCAAAACAGGCACTCAGGTAAACTAACATCTCCCATATTCTTGGGCCTCTCAAAAGCCTTCGATATGGTCAACCATCCTAAACTACTCGACTCCCTTACTAATCTTGGCCTTAGTGATCACGCACTAGCCTGGTCCCAAAACTATCTACATGGTAGGTAAACAGTTCGATGGGACAACCTATCCTCACTCCTGCCTATTACCATAGGAGTCCCACAAGGGTCCATTCTAGGACCCCTTCTATTCTCCATCTTCATTAATGATCTCCAAAGCATATGCCAAGATGCAACTGTTACACAATATGCTGATGACTCAACATTAGTCTGAGCAACCAACAACCCACGCAAACTCCTCTCCATTACCCAAAAAACCCTCCAAATTACAGAAACCTGTTTTTTTTTTTTTTTTTTTTTTTTAACAAAAACCTATTACTTAATCACAAAAAGACCAAACTGTCGCTACATAAACCAAACAAATCCATCTCAATGCCCAACACACATTCAATATTGTGTCCAGAGGTGGGACTATCATCTCTCCAGACACTCATACTAAACTACTAGGAGTGACCATTGACAACAACCTCAAGTTTCATCTACATATAAATCAAACTATTAAAAACATTCACAAAAAATGGACAGTCTTTATATCTCTAACCCAACATGCTAGAATAACCATAGCTCAAACCCACCTCCTTTCCACATTATTCTACGCCGCTCCCATCTTCACCAACCTACCCAAAATTGAAATGGCCAAGCTTAACATCTGCTACAATCAAATTGCCACATTTGCTACTGGTGCCCCCTACCATGTCCACCACTGTCCTTCACTAAATTAACTTAACTGGCTTGAATTCCCAAATCTCCTCTCATTCCATCTTCCTGAAAAAAAAACAGCACTATCTAATCTACTTAAACTACAAACTAATACCAGACAACTTCGCTCTAGTGATAAAATGATTAATCAAGGTGACCAAAAGCAACAACACAGAAGGTGACTCCATCTTCCCTAACTACACTGGTAAAATTTGGAACTCATTACCTTCTGCTATTACCTCAGTCAACTCAAAGGTTACATTCAAAAAGCTACTAAAAGAACACCTAAAACTCGGATGGCTATGTCCTTGCTACCCAGCAGGTTGACCCATATCATACACACCCGCTGACCCACTCTCGTGCTCCTTTTCACTTCTATCCCGAATCGTGACTCCTCCTTATAGTGCCGCACCTGTGAACACCCACACCAACAGTCAGCAATTATACACATTCCAACTTTAAACCCAACCACATCTCACAAAATAACCCTAATATCCTCAAAAACCCCTTTCTTACTTACATTTGTCTTGATCAATGTTATTACTGGAAACCAGTACATTCTAAGTACTACTTTACTCTAACTTAAACTATGGAATTTTGTTAAAACTTGCGACTACCAATGAATATTGTACTTTGTAACTTTAAAACTATGGAAGCTTGTTAAATCATGCATTTTCCTATGAATACTTGCTTGCTATGTAGAAATCTCATAGTTTGTTCTTAATCTGTGGAGATTTTCTCCCCGGGCCTCAGCTGAAAATGGACATGTATCCAGTCAGACTTTCCCAGTCAACAAATGTAAAATAAACAAATGGAATGTTTTTCTATTTTACATTCCCTTTTTTGTAAACTGCGATTGTTGGCAACTGTCAAATTTTTTGTATATTGTTTGCAAATCTTTTTAAACATTTTTGTAATCTTTTTTGTACTATTGTTATGAAGCTTTTCTCCCTGGGTCTCCACTGAAAAAGTACAGTTTTGTACCTACCATAAATGTAGATGTTCGAAGATCCACATTGCTGCAGTCCTTACATATGGGTAGTCCGCTGTCCTCGGTCGGCCCGAATACCAAAATATTAGGCTGACGTCGGTCATGGCGCTCAGATCTGACATCAGAGCGTCAGGGTATAAAAGCGCATGACCGACGTCATATCCTCAGTCTTTTCTTGCCCCAGATGTGAGAAGGCCCTAAAAAGAAAGGCCACAGCCCAAAAACAGGATACCTCCCAAAAACATGCCCAATAACAACCATCACCCAAACCATATAACCATGCCAAACTACAGAGGGAAGGAGGGAGGGATTGGACTGCAGCAATGTGGATCTTGAACATCTACATTTATGGTAGGTACAAAACTATACTATGTTCTTCATCTCACATTGCTGCAGTCCTTACATATGGGTAGAATCCCAAAGCAGAGGTAAAGGGAGGATGGCAAAATCATAAAGCATTAGGGGCTGCTAAAATGCCCTGTAATATTGCAGTGGCAAATCCAGCCCTAGACTTAGAATAAAGAGGAAGGTGGTAATGTTTAGAAAAGTATGTACTGAACTCCAAGTGGCTGCTTCCAAAATATCTTTGTAGCTACCCCTTAGAAAGGCAGTAGAAGTGGCAGTAGCTCTAGTGGAATGAGGTCTGATTCCAGCCGGAATCTCCTTACCATGATGGGAATAGCAGAAAGAAATACAAAAACCAATCCATTTAGAAATAGTTTGTTTTGACACAGGTTTTCCCTGAGAACCCAAAGCAAAAGAAACAAAACTGCTGAGACTGCCTGAACCCTTTGGTTCTGCTCAAATAATAACGCAACTGCCTGTGAATATCCAAAGTATGCAAAATCTTCTCCCCTTTATTTTGGGGGTTTGCATAAAAAGTAGGCAAATGAATAGTTTGGTTCAAGGCCACACTAGAAACCACTTTAGGCATAAAGGAAGGATTAGTACGCAAAGATACCCTATCCTTACGAAAAATCAGGAAAGGTTCCACTGCCATAAGGGCCTGTAATTCAGAAACCCTTCTTGCAGAGGTAATGGCCAACAAAAAAGCAGTCTTCCATGATAAATACTTTAACTCGGCAGTAGCTGCAGGCTCAAAAGGTTGTAGAGTAAGTTTTTCCAACACAAAATTGAGATCCCAAGCAGGAGTAGGAGCTCTACGTGGGGGTCTTATGTTCTTTGCCACTCTAAGAAACTGCTTAAACAAAGGATGAGAAAACAAAGGAGGGTCACAGTCATAGTGAGCAGAAATGGCTGCAGCATGAACCTTTATCGAGGAGAAAGACAAACCCTTGTCCAATAACTCAGTAAAATATTGAAGAGAAATACTTAAATCAGGCTTGGAAACATCAAAGTCCTTCGCTTTGCTCCAAGTAAAAAATCTCCTCCATTTATCAGCATAAACTTTCCTTGTACTAGGCCTTCTGGCCTCCAAAATAACATTCAAAACTTGTTGTGGAAGCTGAGACCCTCCAGGGTCTAAAGCAGAATATGCCAGGCTGTTAGATGCAGAGACTGAATCTTGACATTGAGGAAGTGATTGTCCTCCTGAGACAAAAGATGCGGAATCAAAGGCAGAGGCCATGGAGGCTCCTGTACTAAACTCCTCAGTAGTGGGTACCAGTGCTGTCGAGGCCAATCCGGCGCTATCAGAATCATGGATGGCCTGTCTTGTCTGGCCTTCAAGAGTACCTTGGGAATGAGAGGCAGAGGTGGAAAGGCATAGACATGAAGATTGCTCCAACTGAATGATAGAGCATCCACCTTCCAAGCTGCGGGATGAAACATTTTGTGCAAAACTTTGGCAACTGGTAATTTAGTGGAGAAGCGAACAGATCTATGTCTGGAGTCCCCATAACACTGTCAACTTTTGAAATACATGAGGATCCAGTTTCCACTCGTGAGGATCCACTATTTGTCTGCTCAACACATCTGCTAAGGAGTTCTGTGCTCCTGGTAGAAACCTTGCCTGAAGATTGAGGTGTAAACTGAGAGCAGTCTCCCACAAAATCATCGCTTGCCTGCAAAGAGGGTACGAATGGGTTCCCCTTGCTTGTTGATGTACCACATGACAGTAGTGTTGTCTGTTTGAATCAACACCTGCCCTGGGAGAAGTAAATCCTTGAAAGCCATCAATGCAAATTGGACTGCTAACATCTCCTTCAAGTTGATATGCAAATGTTGAAGTCTGACAGGCCACGTGTCTTGCACCCATTTTCCATTGAGGTGTGCTCCCAAGCCTTGTCTGAGGCATCTGTCGTTAGAATCTGACTCACCTCTGGTCGGGTCACAGAGAGTCCCTTGTTTAGGTGACATTCCTGAGCCCACCACAAAAATTCCTTCTGAATGCAAGGTATTATCTGAATGACAGTGTCTAGATCCTGGCAGTGTTGTGTCCATACATTTTGAGATACCATTGAAGCTTCCTCATATGCAGTTTGGCATTGGGAAGCACCAGAATACAAGATGCCATGAACCCCAAGGCTTGAAGGACTGTCCTTGCAGTCAGCCTGGACTGTAGAGACATTTGATGGAAATAAAGAGAAAGGCTTCTTTGTTTGTCCGGGGTCAAAAAAGCCATCTGGGAAGCTGTATTCAGTCTCACACCCAGAAAGCACATGTCCTGAGAGGGTACTAGACTGGACTTTGTTTCGTTCACAGAATACCCTAGGCATCTTAACACTACCATCACATACTGTAGATGATTAAGAAGTTCGTCCTTGTCTTGTGCAATAATCAGGCAATCGTCCAAATAAGGATAAATCTGTATTCCTCTTAACCTGAAAAAGGCTATCACTGGAGCCAGAACCTTTGTGAACACTCTGGGTGCAGTAGATAAGCCAAAGGGCAATGCAGAGAACTGATGATGTAAATTTCCAGCCCGAAAACGTAGGTACCTCCTGCAACTGGGCCTGATAGGAACATGAAGATAAGCCTCTTTGAGATCCAGAGTTACCATCCAGTGATCTTTTCCCAGCAGAGGTAAAAGCTGTTGTAACGTCAGCATTTTGAACTTTGGAATGTCCAGATAAGTGTTGAGGATAGATAAATCCAAAATTGGTCTCCACGTGTTTCCTTTCTTTGGTACTAGAAACAGGCGAGTAAAATCCTAGGCCCACTTCTGACAGAGGAACTGGCTGTATAGCTCCTATTTGAAGAAGTATAGAAATCTGCTTGTGAGCCTCTATCCTTTGCCGAGGAGGAACGTCTGGCATGCCTTTGAAAGGAGGCAATGTATGGAAATAGAACTTGTAGCCTCGGTTTATAATGTCCAACACCCATTTGTCCTGGGTGACTAAAAGCCAGTTTTGCTTGAAAAGTGCTAACTTTCCTCCCAAAGGAGCTGCCAGGCAAGAAGAATCTGGCAGCTGAAAATGCAGGTCATTGGGCCTGTTTACGAAAGGACTGGCCCCTGCCTTCACCTGCAGGTTGTGCAGGCGAACTCCAAGTTCTAGGCCTGAATGTACTATGAGCTCTGCCCCTGCCATGTCTAGATCTACCCCTAGACTGAGAATCAGAAGAAGGGTACGTCCACCCCTTAGTAGGCCAATTTCTACTAAACTTTGGAGGTTGCACCTGCAAAAAATCTTTAACAGTCTGCATAGACTTAGCCTTGTCTTCCATTTTCTTCAAAACCAACTCCACAGGGGGACCAAACAAAACTTCAGACTGTAAAGGGGCATCCAGAATTCTAGTTTTAACATGCTCGGACAAATTCTGATCCTTAAGCCAGGCGTGCCTATGAAGAACTGAACCAGTGGCAGCCACCCTAGAAGAGGCCTGTACAGCATCAAAACCACACTGCAAAGAATGCTTACCCACCTGTTCAGATACATGTACTAAAGCCTGCAATTCTTTACACTCAATGCCCTCTGCCAAAGCATCCACTTTAGATTTTAGCTGAGAAAGGAGGAAATTCTGATACTTCAACATATGAAACTGGCAATTTAAAGCCCTCATTGCTAAAGTAGAAGAGGTATACACCTTCTTACCCCATCTATCCAAAGCTCTAGCTTCCTTATCTAGAGGAACCGGATTCTTAACAACAGAGGCTCTAACACCCTTAGGCCCCTGACTAATAGTTTCCGGGTCCGCCCTAGGACTCTTATACAGATATTTATGAGCCTCAGGCACGCTGTAATACCTATCCGGCTTAACTGGCAGGAGGCAAAGAATCTGGATTAAGGGAAGCCTCGAGAAAACATCTTGAACAACATCCAAAACAGGAGGTATAGCCAAGGGTCTATGCTGTGGTAAAACAAGAATTCCTAAGCCTCTTCCGTGAATCAGAGAAATCCTGTCCTTCCCACTTAAAATGCTCCCTCATGGAATGCAGAGTTTCTGAAAAGAAAAATCCTCTGGAGGAGAAGCAGAAGGAGTGGAATCCTCTGCATCAGAATCGAATAAGGGGAAAATCTTGAATATCTTCAGCAGAAGACTCTGAGTCATCTGAGGCCTGATCCAAACTTTCCAACTCTGGCTCCACCCTGGGCCTCTTATCAGGAGGGGGCATAGAACCTCTAATTAAAGTAATCAAATCTTCTGCCATTTTAAGCATGTGCTTTTAGGCACAGACCCTGAAGTACCTGGAGTGACACCAGAGGAAGGCAAAACAGACCTGCCCTTAGAAGAAGCCTTAGAAATAGTAGCAGAAGGCCTAACCACCTTAGGCATAGACGGGAGAACAGTAACCTGAGAGGCCCCTTCAGCCTGACCTGACTCCTGTGAGGCCACATCCTGCAAAATCAAAGTTTCCCCCTGAGACTCAACAGAAACTTCAGTCTGATCCACCTGTTCCACTGTAGCTTCTACAGGACCGGCGTCCGAAACGGACGAATCATCCTGTCTAGTTTTCAAAGATTTGTCTTTGCGCTTCTTCGTGGAAGCGGGCGTCGGAGGATCCAACGGCATATTATAATTACACCGCTTACCAAAGACTAACCTAGCGCAATCTAACCTTCGTTTTATTGTGCGCTTATTAAACCTAGCACAAAACCGACACCCGACAACGTCGTGCTCAGGTCCCAAACAAGGAATGCAAAGAGAGTGATAATCCCTATGCGGTATCTGTTTCCCACAAGAAATACAATTATTCACTTTTTCTGACATCCGGAATTAACTGAGGCAAGAAAAAACAAAAATATTCCCCAACGGGGTACTTAGCCCAACTTGGTTTCGGTCTGAAACTCAGAATACGAAAATTTCAGAACGCCGAACGGCACTTGCAACGCTGCTTCTGCATCGGACCATGCGGCAAAAAAGACTGAGGATATGACGTCGGTCATGCGCTTTTATACCCTGACGCTCTGATGTCAGATCTGAGCGCCATGACCGACGTCAGCCTAATACTTTGGTATTCGGGCCGACCGAGGACAGCGGACTACCCATATGCAAGGACTGCAGCAATGTGAGATGAAGAACATCGGGATACTTGCCCAGCCGGACTCTACCCAGTTAACAAATGTAAAATAAATAAATATATACATACATAAATAAATCTCTAAGCTATATTTTATCCTGTTTTAATTTTTAAAATGTACATTTCCTTTGGCACAATGATGTGTGGCCTTTTCTCTTTTCAACAACAAAGGACAAAGCATACATTTTAAATGCAAAATATAACTTTATTTTGTTTCTCAGGAAGGGGATATTGCTTGCATATGATTAAGTTATACATGGGCTGGGAGACAGGAAAGACAAGGGTTTTAGAATGCAATTACAATGAACTTCAAAGCAGTAGCCAGTCTGGAACTTTGAGTAAGGGAAGCTATCATTTATATACAAACAGTTAATGGATTTATGTTGTACTGGTGGCTAGTTCATTGTTCCCATGTAGCCAATATAATATGATGTATTGCAATTACTCCTGTTTTTGTGTGACAAAGGAAAAATGTAATCTGATGACCCTACCTGGGCTTCTGTACACAAGTGATGAGCAAAAATTTGCTTCATTGGAACTGTTTAGTCTTAGCCTTAAGGCTTAGTCTTTACTTGAGGAGACCCTGGTACAGCCATGCAATGGTGCTCTGCCTTATTAGTTTATCAAGCTTAAAATATTAAAGGCAGCTAGGATATTTAGCTGTAGATCAGATTTTTTTCTTTCCATATTCCTGTCTATACAACTGACTTACTTCTTGTGTTCAGTACCTTAAAGACTACATATTTATTTGAGGTTGCCATTGTTTTTATTACTATACAAGTTTAATCTTTAATCTCTTATGGCCTGTCATTATTATTTACATATGTATTACTACTATTTATTACTGTAGAGGATGGTTATCACTACTGAACACTGTAGGGTGGCAAACTGTGGCTGCCTTCTTCAGTTAGCTAGATCACTTATGGAAGATATTAATTTTTGTATTTGGCTAAATCAATAGTGGTAAGCAGTTGGTGTATTTAGCCTCCGACCATATCTAGAGTGGTGTCAGTACTACCATCCCAAGAAGAAAGCTGTGGCAGACTTCATAATTATGCCAGCTATACCTGGGAATGGTGTGTGTGTGCGTGTATGTGTATGCTTGTAAAACAGTTACAGTGGTACACTGGAAGCCACTGTAGATCACAGAAATAGTGGTGAGAAAGGGACATGGGGTGCAAAGCAAAGACTTGGCTCTAAGTGCGCACTGTACAGTCCTCATTTGAGTCTGAATGTTGAATGCCCATGCCCAGGACAACAGTGCATATTCCCTTTATATTCACAGGGCAAGGTGCATTTGGTAAACTGATTGCTGAACTAAACTTGTGTGCACTTTCATTTACTTTAACTTGTTTGACAACACTGGTCTGCCCTCTTGTAGCTATAAGACCTATATGGAGGCAGTGCAGTGGATTCAAAGTCCTTAGCTCCTATCCTTCAAATACTTGAGTGCAAGTCATCTGTCAAATACTGGTGGCAATGACAGGCTATCCATGAGATTTAGGTTGGCAGTGGTGGGCCTTCAACCAAATCAGTGCCAACCAGCTGTTATAGCAACTATAATCATGGTAGTCTCGGGCAGCTCTTCAATATTACCTGACTTTATAGGTTCATAGGTAGGTACTAGGCCATCTGCCCGAAGGCATTTATAAGCCTAGCCAGAATGTGTTGGCTTTCGCCGCCCCCTTAGATTAGTTCCCTGTGCCTCTGTCCAGCACAGCCAGTGAAGTGATCCCCGGGGTAAACTTTGTTTCCCATCCACTCGTCGAGTTTCTTTTGAAGAGCGTAAGCAAGGCAAGGAGCTCTGCCTAATGTAGATTGGAATTTTGTTCCAAGGCATGGGAAGTGTCTGGGACAGGAATCTATCCCTCCGGCACGTCCTATTTATTGTTGTGGTGAGGTTTAGATCCCTAGAGCGTGTGGCTTGAGGGGATAAGGTTTTCTTTAGGTTAAGCATGTCCATCAATTCTGGGTTGGACATGGCCTTGTATGTCAGGCAGAGATCACCTCTGAGTAGGCGGTATGCAACAGAGTACAGCTGGAGTTCAGTCGAGCTGCATAGGGCATCTGTTTGAGGCCAGTGATCCTCTTGGTGAGGTACTTCTGTGGTCTTTCCAGCTGTTGCAAGGTGTCTTGTAAGGTACATCCCAAATGGGGTGTTATACTCTATGATGAGTCTGATTAGTGATGAGTAGCGGGGCACAAGGACCTCTTTTGATCTTGATGCGAACTCTTTTGTGATTAGGTGGGCCACGTAGAAGGATTTTCTAACCACTTTGGCAATGTGATTATCAAAGGTGAGATTACTATCTGCCTGGGTCCCAGATCCCTTATTACATCTTCCGTATTTAGGGGACTACCGCCTATGTGGTAGTTTGTGGGTACTTTGTTTTTTCCAAAGGGGATGACTATGCACTTCTTCTGGAGGATGTCTGTGTCAGCCGGACATTCAATTATAGGCCCTAGTTTGCAGTCTGCGAACTTGGTCAGCCATAGTCCTCCTGTGCTTGCTTGTACCTCTGAGAAGTATATGCCAAACAGGAGGGGTCCTAGGACTGAGCCCTTGGCAACGCCATTTGCAGTGGTTTAGAGTTGGACCTAGCTCCCGCAACTCTGACCATGTGGGTTCTGTCCTTGAGCCAGTTGGCAACCTATCTTGTGACATAAGGGCTTATATGTTCAGGCTGGTGAGCTTGTCTATAATACCAGAATGGGGAATGGTGTCAAAGGCCTTTGCGAGGTCTAGGTAGGCTGTGTGTACCACCTTTCCCTCGTCTATAGCCTTGGTAACTGTCTCAAAGAAGTTCACCAGGTTTAGGAGGCATGATCTGCCCTTAAAAAAGGCAAACTGGGTAGGGTCCAGTGTTTGGAGGTTCCCAATGTCTCTGTTAATGAGTTCCATGATGATGCGCTCCATAGCCTTGCAGCCAAGCTAGTCAGGCTTATAGGGCGCTAGTTCCCGGGGTCTGTTGTTACTGAGAAGCTAAACATATCTGAAGAGGGTTCTTGACATGCTCAGCATTGTGGGAAGGGAGAAAGGCTAAGGTAGTCCAGAAAAGTTTTGGGTACCAGACTAAGCCTTACCTATTTTAATCTTATAGATGAAACCTACAATGATAGATTCAAAAGTGTCAAAACAAATACTGTCAAGTATTTGGACAGAATGTGAAGACTGCAACAGGAATTGCTCACAAACGTTCTTGAAGTCATATCTTCAAGTAAAACTGTAGTGCAGCAAGAACTGATCCAAAAAGAAAATCAGATGGGCAAAGTGAACATTCCTATTAAAGATTCTTCTCTTATAAGACCTCTGAAGAAAACACACAAACACCTGGACAGTTGATCAGGATATCAAAGACTGTAGAACTGGATTTACTGAAATGTTTAATGAAAGTACAATTAATCTTATGTCATATAAAAAGCCAAGAACATACTTAATGTACAATTAAAGTAATACAATGCATGCTGTTTCAAAGCATGTAGCTAATATCAACAAAGTTTAGGACTAGAAAAAAGAACAAGGTTGTAACATGCAATGACTACCTCAGGGAACCGCATGTCAAAATGAAACACTTTCCTTCTAAAAGGCAGTCTGAATAAACATCGCATGGAAACAAGAAGCTGTCCACAGTGCCTGTGATATATATGGAGCACTCTGAGATGCAGTCATATTTTATACTTTGTGGGAAAAACTGCCTATCAGTTTGGGCTCTCCTCATATTACAAGGTGGTAGACTACTACTACTCAGAAAAATGCGTGGACGTAAAACAGGACTTGAAAATATCAGGAGGGGGATGTTGAGACGTTTACCATCACAATACCAGTTTTCACTTTTGCAGACCTTCGAAAAAAATTAGAGGAAACAAATCCAAAGTGGAGAGCTCCCCAGGACAAGAATGATCTGCTCAACTACATCTTTAAAGAAGGAAATCCTAGCAGATACTCCATCTAGTGCTCACAAATTTTGAACCCGCTGTTTTGCCACAGCATCAATACATTACAACAGACTACACAGACATCTATTGTAGACGTCAGCTTAATGGTCTTTTCCTGATACTACTCACTTTCACCACTTTGACCATAAATGAGGACTGGAGAGGTGAAACGCACAGTTAAGGGACCAAAGACCTAAAGTGGCAAAGGACACATTTTCTTACTTACCATGGCAAAAGCCTTGAACTCCTTATTTCACAGCAAGGTTGAAAGCTGTTTTGGGTTCTAGAACATGTGCTAAACCAATGAAATCACACAGAAATATGGCCTGAAATAAGGTGGTATGTACTCACCATAATGTGCCATGTTTGTTGTCCATCTCGCCTATATTCTTGCTGGTTGGGTTTGGAACTGAGCATCAGTTCTAACTCAGCCTAATACAAAAGCTCGAGAGCTTCCACTGGCTCGAGGCTAACCCCCTATCTCATGATGAACCGGGTAAAATACCCAGATCTTGTTTGCAAGCCAGTGTTAGTATTCCTACATGTGCATACATATTGTTTAAGCGTAGAAAGGGGAATCAGAGACTCCAAAACCAACATAACTATATACATATCTATAAAAAAGTGTCCCCCGGTCCTCCAGGAAGGTGGGTGGGATGCAAGAATATAGGCATGATGGACAACAAACCGGGAATGCTATGGTGAATACACAACTTCTTAATGTTATGTTGTCCTATCTCAATGTAATTCTTGCTCGTTGGGACTGCATCCGTAGCACCGTAATCCTAGGGTGGCTCAGGAGAAGATATTCTTCAATACAGTGGAACCAAAGGAAGACCTGTTCCAGGAGGCCACATCTACTTTGTAATGGGTAATAAAGGCATGAGGCCTCACCCATGTAGCAGCTGCACAAATAGAGTCCATGGGAAGCCTAGCCTGAAAAGCAGAGGATGTGGAGATTGCTCTCGTCGAGTGGCCCTTTACTTTGCCTGGTAAATGTCTGTTATTCTTAATATATGAGGAGATGCAATCTGTAAGCCATTTAGACAAGGTCACTTAAGAAACTGGTAATCCTTTCTTTTTGTCTGAAAATGACACAAAAAGCTGGTCAGACTTTCTGAAATCTTTGGTCCTATGCAAATAGAAGCGTTGCTGTCTCTGTAAATCTAATTGACGCAACATATCCTTGTCACTTTAATTTGGAAAGAACACAGGCAATTCAATGGATTGATTTAGGGGCGTTTTCTGAACAGATTTTGGGGAAGGAGGGAGGGATTATTTCTTAAGGAGACACTGTCTTTGTGAAAAACTATATATGGAGGGCGTATGGAGAGAGCTTGAAGTTTTGACAGCCATCTGGCAAAAGTAATAGTTATTAAAAAGAGAGTTTTCCACGACAAAAACTTTACATCACAAGATGGTGCAGGTTCAAAAGGTGGCAAGACTAAGGCAGATAAAACAAAATTAAGATCCCAAGGGGATGGAGGTTCTCTGATGGGGGGGGGGGGGGTCTGAGCAAGAATGTACCTCTCAGAAAAGCCTTACATAATCTGTGAGACATAACAGGCATTCCCATCTCCCCAATGTGAAAATTAGAGAAGGCTGCCAGTTGAACTCTGATAGTAGCCACAGCTGCTCCTTCGTCAAAAAGCTTGGAGAGAAATTCTAGAACTGCACTAATAGCAGCCATAAAAGGTTCTATATTGCGTTTACCAACCAGTCAGAAAAATCTTTTCCATTTACTTAAATACAGTTTCCTTGTAGACAGTTTGTGAGAAGAAACTAGGATATGTTTAACTGCAGGGGAGAATTTGTAACACCTGGCTAAGTGTGGAATCAGAGAAGCCATGCTGTCAATTTGAGGGTCTGGATGGAACGCTCCCGATGAGTGTCTGAGATGGGTCCAGAAGCCATGGTTCCTCCAGCAAATGGGTCCAGAGGAAGGGGAACCAACTTGTTGAGGCCAGTAAGGTGCAATGAAAATGATAGTGCTTTTCAACGGTTGGCTTTCTGAAGAACATTGGGTATTAGGGGGAAGTGGGGAAAGGCATAGAGTAGTCCCGGGGGCCAATCGTCAACAAGCGCATCTCTTGGTGACTTTCCTGGAGGGGGAATGTGGGCAAAGTAGCTGCTGTATTTGGCATTCTTGGAAGTAGCAAAAAGCTCGCAGCAAGGCTGGCCCCATTTCTGGAAGATCTCTTCTGAAATTTCTGGTTTTAGGGACCACTCATGAGGCAACAGAATCGCTCTTCTGAGTTTGTCCACTATCACGCCCGATTTCCCTGGGATATGCATTGCTATCAGAAAACATTGAGAAGCGACCGCCCATTGCCACACTTGTGCCTTTCGACATAGGGGATATCACTTGGTTCTTCCTTGCTTGCTTATGTAACACACTACTGACATGTTGCCCGTTTGAACTGCAAGTGTTCTCTTCGGAAGAGAGTCTTGAAATGCTTGCAATGCATACAGTACTGCTCTCATCTCTAGGACATTGATATGCAAGTGGCTCTCGTGATCTTGCCATAAAACCTTGGAGACTGTCACTCCCAGATAATGCCCCCCCAATGAATCTGGGAAATGTCCGTGGTCAGCACTGCTGTTGGTTTGGAAAAACAAAGGGGTGGGCAAGGTACAACTGCTCTGTTTGTATCCACCAGAGGAGATCTTTCTTGCATGCTTCCATAATGATCATCTGGTGTGATCGGGGAAGATCTTGCATGGACCATTGGGCAAACAGTAACCATTGTAGAACTCTCATGTGCAGCCATGCTAGGGGAACTAAAAGAATCGCAGCTGCCATGGTACCCAGAATCTGTAACACAACCCTGGCACTTGACATCAAGACCCTGATTTTACGATGAAGGGACTGAATTCTCTTCGGGGTAAGCTTTGCCACCATCTCTTTTGAATCCAACTCTGCACCTAAGAAAGTAATATGTTGTGAATGTTACGATGCAGATTTTTTTTTTTTAAGTTTACTGTAATGCCTAGCCTGGCTCAAAGAAGCATTGTCTCACTTGCAGAAATAGCTGCTCTGTGGTGGTGGTCAGAAGCCAGTCATCTAGATGCAGAAACACACGGAATCCCTGATGTATCAAGTGAGCCGTAACCACTGCCATGCATTTGATGAACACTCTGGGGGCTGTAGTGAGACCAAAGGGCAGGGCTTGAAATTGGTAAGGACTGGCTCCCAGCCGAAAGCTTAAAAATCTCCTTGACCGCTTGTCCATTTTTATATGGTAATACATGTCCTGGAGATCTATCGAGTACATCCAATAGTCTTTGCCTATAAAAGAGAATATTGACTGCAGTGTCATCATCCAGAAGTTTGACTTCTTTATGGATTTGTTTAGTTTGTTGAGATACAGAATAGGTCTCCAGTCCCCATTCCAGATCCAATCTCTTGTGTTGCGTAGTCCTTTTGATCGGGTGGAATGTCTGGTAAGGACTGGTTTACGGGTGGGGTGGGGTGGGGTGGAGTGTATGTAATAGCCTCTGTATATGATTGCCTGTACCCATTTGTGTTGGGAAATTTCTTGCCAGGCGCTTGGGTACAGTGACAAACGTCCCCCGACTGCCTGCAGAGAAGGGCAGATGGGCCTCCTTTCAGGAGTGCTGGAAGGGCCTACCAGAGAAAGTATCTGTCGCCCTGGTTCTGTGGACCTCCTCTGCCACGAGGTTGGTGTCTTCCATTGGCACTTCCCCCTCTGCCCCTGGAGGAAGGTGTCACCATGTGTGTCAGAGAAACCTTTTTGGGACTTGCGGAACCACAATTTCCCACCCTTCTGACCCGTGGGATAGGGTCTAGAAGGGGCAGAAAAACGGACTCCAACGGCAGACAGGTTTTCCCTTCCTGCTCGCACCTGGTCAAAGTATCTTTCTCTTTTGGTCCAAAAAGGGATGAACCATGAAAGGGGGCACTGGTGAGGAAAGACTTGAAGGGTTCGGCAAAATTGCAAAGCTGCATCCAGGAAGGTCTCCTTAGGCAAATTCCTGTAGCCGCTGTTCTGCTCGCTCCATCGGTTGCATATGAAATCAGTCTCATGGAACAGTTTACAAAAGAGTTGAGGGTGGAGAGCTGTAAGAAAACTTTGTCGGCAGTCCCCGAAGCTACTGAACCCTGAAGAGCATCTCCTAACTCTGAGGAGATCCCATTGAAGCCTGGTAAAGTGGGTCAGGTAGTTCAGCAACTACAGGATAAAGGCCGCTGAAGAAAAGGCATGCTTTCCATATCTGTCAATAGTCCGTGACACTCTACTGGGAAGATGAACAGATGGGCTCTCCGATAACTTCTCCTTAGTGGCCACCACCACCACCAGCATCACATCTATAGGGACAACCTTAGTTAGAAGGTCCTTCTCAGTAGGGGCAGTGATGAATGTGGTCGGCCTCCACGGAAAAGGCTCCACAGGGGGACGTCCAGGCCTTGTGAGATATGATGTTAAGTAACTGGTCATACGGGGGAGTCACCCAGGTGGTGGAAGCGTGAGACAAAAAAGCCTCCAGGTATACAGATTCGTCCTCTGAAGGGTTGGTGGGCCTCCAGTCACCCCTCTGTTTCAGGATCTCAAGGATGTCAGAGAAGGAGACTTCCTCCGAGGGGGACCATGGGGACCCTTCAGAATTATCCAGATCGGTATCTGATGTGACAGACTCAGTGGAGTCTATGTGCTTCCTCTTGCACAGTCTCTTCCAAGTGACTTGCTCAAGGGGGTACTCTGGAGACGTTTCAAAGGAGACGACACCACCTGCAGGGGGTTCCTGAGGCTCTGGGTCTCTACACTAGGGAGGCAAGTAGAATTGTGTACACTTACCATAAATGTAGATGTTAGAGTGTATTCACTGTTGCAGTCATTACACTTGGGTTATCCTGCTGGCAGGCTACCCTCAGTCGGCTTGAATTCCAAAGTCTAGGTCCGGCGTTGGTTGCTGTCTCCTCTTCCCTGACCATCAGAGCGCCAGGGGTATAAAAGATGCAGCCAATGTCATTTTCTTCAGTCTTTCTTGCCGCAAGGTGCCTGAAGCATAAGCAGTTCGCAAGTGCCAGTCGGCCGACTCCTGAGATTTTCGTGTTCGAATTTCAGATCCGAAGTAGTCTTCAAAACCTAAATACCCCGTTGGGAAAAAGTACAGTTTTGTACCTACCATAAATGTAGATGTTCGAGGATCCACATTGCTGCAGTCCTAACTATTGGGGTAGTCCGCTGTCCAGTCGGCCCGAATACCAAAGTATATGGCTGACGTCGGTCAGGGCGCATTAGACTGACGTCAGTACGTCAGGGTACTAATGCGCATGACCGACGTCATATCCTCAGTCTTTTCTTGCCCCAGATGTCAGAAGACCCTAAAAAGACAAGGCCAAAACCAAAAACTCCAAACATACCTGCACCAAAAATATGTACAATATATACAAAATTACCAGAATATAACCTCACCTACACAACCACCCCTAAACACAGAGGGGAAGGAGGGAGGGTAAATTGGACTGCAGCAATGTGGATCCTCGAACATCTACATTTATGGTAGGTACAAAACTGTACTATGTTCTTCATTCCACATTGCTGCAGTCCTAACTATTGGGTAGAATCCCAAAGCAGAGGTAAGGGAGGCTGGCAAATCATAAGGAAGCAGGAGCTGACAACATGCCTTGCAAAATAGCTGTGGCAAAACCAGCCCTAGACTTAGAGTAGAGAGGAAGGTGATAATGCTTAGAGAAAGTATGCACTGAACTCCAAGTAGCTGCCTCCAAAATATCCTTAGTTGCCACCCCTAAGAAATGCTGTTGAAGTGGCAGTAGCCCTAGTGGAATGAGGCCTAATCCCAGCTGGAATCTCCTTGCCATGATGGGAATAACAAAATGCAATGCAAAACCCAATCCACCTAGAAATAGTTTGTTTTGACACAGGCTTGCCCTGCGAACTCAAAGCAAAAGAAACAAACAACTGCTGAGACTGCCTAAAATCCTTAGTCCTGCTTAAATAATAACGCAATTGCCTGTGTACATCTAAAGTGTGCAAAATCTTTTCCCCTTTATTTTGGGGATCTGCATAAAAAGTAGGCAAATGAATAGTTTGGTTTAAAGCCACACTAGAAACCACCTTAGGCATAAAGGAAGGATTAGTACGTAATGATACCCTAACCTTATGAAAAATCAAAAAAGGCTCTACCGCCATAAGGGCCTGCAACTCAGAAACCCTTCTTGCAGAAGTAATGGCCAACAAAAAAGCAGTCTTCCATGACAAGTATTTCAATTCAGCAGTAGCCGCAGGCTCAAAAGGTTGTAGAGTAAGTTTCTCCAACACAAAATTGAGATCCCAAGCAGAGTAGGAGCTCTACGTGGGGGTCTTATATTCTTTGCCCCTCGAAGAAATTGCTTGAACAAAGGATGCGAAAACAATGGTGGGTCACAATCATAGTGAGCTGAAATTGCTGCAGCATGAATCTTAATGGAAGAGAAAGACAAACCTTTGTCCAATAACTCAGTAAGATATTGAAGAGCCACACTCAAATTAGGCTCAGAAATGTCCACATTGTTTGCTGCACTCCAAAAGAAAAATCTCTTCCATTTTTCTGCGTACACTTTCCTTGTACTAGGTCTTCTGGCTTCCATAATCACATTTAAAACTTGTTGAGGAAGTTGAGACCTGCTGTGTTTCAAAACAGAATATGCCAGGCTGTTAGATGAAGAGAGTGTAGCTTGACATTGAGCAGGTGACCGTCCCTCTGAGACAACAGGTGTGGAATCAAAGGTAAAGGCCATGGAGGCTTCCTTACCAGACTCCTCAGTAATGGGTACCAGTGTTGCCGAGGCCAATCTGGAGCTATTAAAATCATCCTTGGCTTGTCTTGTCTGACCTTCAGGAGCACCTTTGGGAGAAGAGGCAGAGGTGGAAAGGCATACACATGAAGATTTTTCCAACTGAAAGAAAGAGCATCCACTTTCCAAGCTGTGTGATGAAACCTCTTTGTGCAAAACTTTGGCAGCTGGTGGTTTAGTGGAGAAGCGAACAGATCTATGTCTGGAGTTCCCCATGACACTGTCAATTTTCAAATACATGAAGATCCAGTTTCCACTCGTGGGGATCCATGATTTGTCTGCTTAACACATCTGCTAAGGAGTTCTGTGCTCCTGGCAGAAACCTTGCCTGAAGAGTTAGTTGCAAGCTGAGCGCAGTCTCCCATAAAATCATTGCTTGCCTGCACAACGGGTAAGAATGTGTTCCCCTTGTTTGTTGATGTACCACATGACAGTTGTGTTGTCTGTTAGAATCAACACCTGCCCTGGAAGAAGTAACTCCTTGAAAGCCATTAATGCAAACTGGACTGCTAACATCTCTTTCATGTTGATATGTAGATGCTGTAGTCTGGCAGGCCACTTGTCTTGTATCCACTTTCCATTTAGATGAGCTCCCCAAGCAATGTCTGAGGCATCTGTCGTTAGAATCTGACTCGCCTCTGGCCGGGTCACAGAGAGTCCCTTGTTTAGGTGACATTCCTGAGCCCACCACATAAATTCCTTTTGAATGCAAGGTATTATTTGAATGACAGTGTCCAAATCCTGGCAGTGCTGTGTCCATACATTTTGAGATACCATTGCAGCTTCCTCATATGCAGTTTGGCATTGGGAAGCACCAGAATACAAGATGCCATGAACCCTAAGGCTTGAAGGACTGTCCTTGCAGTCAGCCCGGACTGAAGAGATAGGTGATGGAAGTAACTGGAAAGATTCTGTTGTTTGTCCGGGGTTAAAAAGGCCATCTGGGCTGCTGTATTCAGTCTCACACCCAGAAAGCACATGTCTTGAGAGGGTACTAGACTGGACTTTATTTCGTTCACAGAATACCCTAGGCATCTTAGCACTGCTATCACATATTCCAAATGCTGTAAAGGTCTTCCTTTTCTTGAGCCAGAATCAGGCAGTCGTCCAAGTAAGGATAGATTTGAATTCCTTTTAGTCTGAAGTAAGCTATCACTGGAGCCAGAACCTTTGTGAATACTCTGGGCAGTAGATAAGCCAAAGGGCAATGCAGAGAACTGATAATGAGAATTTCCAGCTCGAAACGCAGATACTTCCTGCAACTTAGTCTGATAGGCACATGAAGGTAAGCTTCCTTGAGATCTAAAGTTACCATCCAGTGATCTTTGCCCAGCAGAGGTAAAAGCTGTTGTAACGTCAACATTTTGAACTTGGGAATGTCCAGATAAGTGTTGAGGATAGATAAATCCAAAATTGGTCTCCACATGTTCCCCTTCTTCGGTACTAGGAACAGGCGAGAATAAAATCCTAGGCCCCTTTCTGGCACAGGAACTGGCTGAATGGCCCCTATTTGGAGCAACAGAGAAATTTGCTTGTGAGCCTCTTTTCTTTGTAGAGGAGGAATGTCTGGCATGCCTTTGAAAGGAGGCAAGGTATGGAAATAAAACCTGTAACCGTGGTGAATGATATCCAGAACCCATCTGTCTTGGGTAATTAAATCCCAATTTTCTTTGAAGAGAGACAGCCTTCCTCCCAAAGGTGCTGCCAGGCGAGAATGTACTGGCAGCTGAAAAGGCAGGTCATTGGGTCTGTTTACGAAAGGACTGACCCCTGCCCTCACCAGAAGTCTGAGCAGGTGAACTCCCTGTTCTAGGCCTAAAAGAACCTTGAGCTCTGCCCCTACCACGTCTAGACCTACCCCTAGACTGGGAATCATAAGCAGGATATGTCCATCCCTTAGTAGGCCAATTTCTACTAAACTTCGGAGGCTGCACCTGCAAAAAATCCTTAACAGTTTGCATAGACTTAGCCTTGTCCTCCATTTTCTTTAAAACTGCTTCCACAGGCGAACCAAACAACACATCAGACTGTAAAGGAGCATCCAAAATCCTTGTCTTAACATGCTCAGCTAAATTCTGATCCCTCAACCAGGCGTGCCTCTGAAGAACAGAACCAGTGGCAGCCACCCTCGAGGAGGCCTGCACAGCATCAAAACCACACTGCAAGGAATGCTTACCCACCTGTTCAGACACATGAACTAAATCCTGCAACTCTTTACACTCAATACCTTCAGCCAGAGCATCCACCTTAGACTTCAATTGTGAAAGGAGATAATTCTGATATTTTAACATGTGAAACTGACAATTCAACGCCCTCATGGCTAAAGTGGAAGAAGTATACACTTTCTTTCCCCATCTATCCAAAGCCCTTGCCTCTTTATCAGGAGGAACAGGATTTTTAACAACAGAAGCCTTCACACCTTTAGGCCCCTGAGAGACAGTTTCGCGGTCTGCCCTAGGACTCTTAAAAAGATACTTATGGGCTTCAGGCACCCTATAGTACCTATCCGGTTTAACTGGGGCAGGAGGCAAAGAATCAGGATTCAGGGAAGCCTCTGCAAAACATCTTCTACCACATTCAGAACAGGAGGTATAGCTAAAGGCCTATGCTGGGGTAAAACAAGAATTCCCTAAGCCTCTTCCTGGAATCAGAGAAATCTTGACCTTCCCATTTAAAATGCTCCCTCATGGAATGCAGAGTCTCTGAAAATGAAAAATCCTCAGGAGGCGAAGCTGAAGGAGTAGAATCATCCACATCAGAATCAGAATAAGGAGGATACTCCTGCAAGTCTTCAGTCAAGACTCAGAAGCCTCGAACATTGCTCAAAACTCTCAAACTCAGGTTCCACCCTAGGCCTCTTATCAGGAGGGGCATAGAACCTCTAATCATAGTAATCAAATCCTCTACCATTTTTAGCATATGCTTCTTAGGCAAAGACCCTGAAACACTCGGAGAAACCCCACTGAAGCTAAACTAGGCCTGCCTCTTAAAGAAGCCTTGGAAGCAGAAGGAGGCCCTAACCACCTTAGGAAGAGAGGGAAGAACAGCCACCTGAGAAGCCCCTTCAGTCTGGCCTACTTCCTGAGAGGACACATCCTGTAACAGTAAAGTCTCTCCCTGAGACTCCAAAGAAACTCCTGGCAAAACCTCCGCTCCACTGAGCCTTCTAAAGAACCGACGTCCGGGACTGTCGGTTCTTCCACTCTAGGCTTTGCTGCTTTGTCCTTGCACTTTTGGCGAAGCGTCGGAGCATCCGACGGCATTTTATAATTACAACGCTTCCCAAAAACTAACCTGGCACAGTCTAACCTTCTCTTAATAGTGCGTTTGTTAAACCTAGCACAAGAGCGGCATCCAACAACGCCGTGCTCAGGCCCTAAACAAGGTATACACAAAGTATGGTAATCCCTATGAGGTATCTGTTTCCCACAAGAAATACAGTTATTCACTTTTTCTGACATCCGGTTAAATACTGAGGCAAGAAAAAACCAAAATATTCCCCAACGGGGTACTTAGCCAACTTTGATTCGGTCTGAAACTCTGACTTCAGAAACTTTCAGAACGCCAACCTGCACTCGCAAAACTGCTTCTGCATCGGACCATGCGGCAAAAAAGACTGAGGATATGACGTCGGTCATGCGCATTAGTACCTTGACGTACTGACGTCAGTCTAATGCGCCCTGACCGACGTCAGCCATATACTTTGGTATTCGGGCCGACTGGACAGCGGACTACCCCAATAGTTAGGACTGCAGCAATGTGGAATGAAGAACATCCTTTTTCTTGCTCCAGACCGATGTCAGAAAAACTTAATTGTATTTCTTGTGGGAAGCAAATACCTCATAAGCACTTTCATTCTTACTGTATTCTTTGCCTAGGCCCTGACCACGACATTGCTAGTTGTCGGTTTTGTGCTAGATTTAACCAACGTACTATTAAGTGTCAGTACGAGGTTGCCCTCAGTCGGCCTGATTAACAAAGTCTTGGATCCTGCGTCGGTTGCTGTCCCTTCCTCCATGACGTCAGGGGTTTAAAAACATACAGCCGACACCATTACATCAGTTTTTCTTGCCCCAGATGTCATATGGGGAGCAAAATATACACACACACATATATATATATATATATATATATATATATATATAAAATTATAAAACACAAAAATATACCTCCAACCAAAAGCAAACACACCAAAAAGGCTTTTAAGCATAGTAAAAGAAAGTAGAGGTATAGTAAGAGAAAAACAGGGGGCTGGAGGGAGGGTAACCAGGACTGCAACAGTGAATACACTTGAACATCTACATTTACAGTAAGTGTACACAACTGTACTATGTTCTTTGTGTTTCACTGTTGCAGTCATTACATTTGGGTAGATTCCCAAAGCTATGGTTGGGAGGATGGATTTATACAGCATTAGGACCAGCTAAAAGGCCCTGCAAAGCAGCAGTGGCAAAGCCAGCTCTGGATTTAGAGAAAATTGGTAAGTGATAATGCTTGGTGAAAGTATGAACTGAACTCCAGGTAGCAGCTTCTAGAATATCCCTGGTAGGAACACCTCTGAGAAAGGCTGTAGAAGTAGATGCAGCCCTGATGGAATGAGATCTGATCCCCTGGGGGATAGGTTTTCCATGGTTCTTATAGCAGAAATGAATGCAACGGCTTATCCATTTAGAAATGGTTTGTTTTGTAATAGCGTTTCCCTCTGCCCCTGCAGCAAATGCTACCAGCAGTTGTTCAGATTTTCTTCGAGATTTTCTTCGAGATTTAGTCCTGTCCAAGTAGAATCTAAGTTGTCTGTGTACATCCAATGAATGCAGAATCCGCTCCCCCTTGTTCTGTGGATTGGGAAAGAAAGTTGGCAAATGAATGGACTGATTAAGAGCCACACTGGATACCAGCTTGGGCATGGAGGATGGATTTGACCTGAGTGACACCCTGTCCGCATGAAAGATGATGAAAGGCTCCACTGTCATAAGGGCCTGTAATTCAGATATCCTTCTAGCTGAAGTGATTGCTAAAAGGAAGGCTGTTTTCCAAGAAAGAAATTTTAAGTCTGCAGTAGCAGCTGGCTCGAAAGGAGGTAGAGTGAGTTTCTCCAATACAAAGTTAAGGTCCCAGACAGGGGTTGGAGCTCTCCTGGGTGGTCTCAAGTGTTTGGCCCCTCTGAGGTAGTGCCTGAGCAGAGGATGAGAGAAGAGGGGAGGTTCTGTGTTGTAATGAGCTGAAATGGCTGAGGCATGGATTTTAATGGAGGAAAAAGACAGGCCCTTCTGAAGCATCTCAGTTAAGTACTGCAAAATCTGAGGTAAACTGGGTGCTGCTGCGCTCATCCTTGAGACCGATTCCAGGCACAGAATCTTTTCCATTTGTCAGCATAAGATTTTCTAGTACTAGGTCTTCTCTCCTCCAAAATGACATCCATCACATGTTTGCTGAGGTATGCTAAGGGGGAATTTAAGTGATTAGCCAAGCTGCAATGATTCAGTGTTGGGAGCTGGGGGTGCAGGATTTGGTTCTCCTGCTGAGAAAGTAAGGTAGGTATCTGAGGCAGGTGCCATGGATAAATTTGTGACACACTGCGCAGGAGGGGGTACCAATGTTGGCGATTCCAGTCTGGAGCAATCAGAACAATTTTTGGTTTGTCCTGTTTGACTTTTAGCAGACCTTTGGAGAGCAGAGGCAGAGGGGGAAAGGCATAGACTGATAGGTTTTTCCAGCTGAAGGACAGAGCATCCACTTTCCAGACTTTTTTCTGAGGAGTTCTTGTGCAAAATTTGTTCAACTGGTAGTTCTGAGGTGAGGCAAAAAGATATATGTCTGGGCTCCCCCATTTGCTTGTCAACATATTGAAAATCTGTGGTTCCAGTTTCCATTCATGTGGGTCCATGAGATTTCTGCTTACTTCATCTGCTAGAATATTCAGCTTTCCTGGCAGGAATTGAACTTGTAGTTGTACTTGGTAGCTCAAGGCAGTGTTCCACAATGCCATGACTAGTCTGCAGAGGGGGTAGGAATGTGTATCCCCTGCTTGTTTATGTACCACATAACCGTGGTGTTTGTCTGTCTTTACCATTAGTTGTCCTAGATGAAGGTAGTCCTTGAAGGTTGTCAGAGCATTCTGTACAGCTAGCATTTCTTTTTGATTGATATGTAGATGCATTTGAGTTGGGCTCCATTTGCCCTGAATGCACTTCCCTGCCAGATGAGCCACCCATGCATAATCTGATGCGTTTGTAGTTAGGGTTTGGGCAGCAGGGGGTGGTGTGAATAGGTAGCCCCTTGTTTTGGTGGCAGGTCTCTGCCCACCATAGGAACTCCAGGCGTAGGCAAGGTATGACAGGAATCATTGTTTCCAGGTTGTGACAATGCTGACTCCATAAACTTTTTAAGAACAAATGAAAATCTTTATGAGGTATTTGCTTCCCACAAGTAATGCAATTATTAACTTTGACTGACTTTGGTAAGGAGCAAGCAAAAGTTTCCCCAACGGGGTACTTGGCTTTTAGTTGAAGACTTTGGTTCTGAAACTCGAAAACGAAAATTTCAGGAGTTGCCCATCCGGCTCTTGCAAACTGCTTCTGCTTCGGGCACCGCATGGCAAGAAAGACTGATGTAATGGCGTCGGCTGCATGTTTCATACCCCTAAAGACCTGATGTCATGGAAGATGGGACAGCAACCAATGCAGGACCCAAGACTTTGTTAATCAGGCAGACTGAGGGCAACCTGCCAGCAGATTACCCAAATGTAATGACTGCGACAGTGAAACACAGAGAACATCCTATGCTCCGAAGATCGACTCAGAGGCAGAGCGTGTGGCTCCAAAGCCGATGTATGAGCAGAGCTCAACCTTGCCGAGGCATCGAGGGGTAAAGTTGGAACAGACAACTGTCCGAGCCAACTCCCCTCTCCTGACCCGAAGCGTGAGCGTTGGCTCCCAGACTCACCGAGATCCGATGGACCCGAAGAAGTCAGAGCAGATATCAGAACCGAAGATCCTAAGGGAGGTCCCGGCTTTGATGGTTCACTACTACCGGACCCACAATCTCTGGCTCCGAAACCACCATCGGGGTTGGAGAAGGAATGGGAGATGGTGCCTTGGATTGTCCTGAATCCTTTGGGGCCGGAGACGCTAAAATTTTTGCCAGCGCCAGACTTTTTAGCAATCTCTTCACCACCTGCTCCACGTCATCGTCAGATAAACTCCTGGAGGAATGGGAGGATAATGAGGGAGATCTGGCCCTCTCCAGAATGGGCAATCTCAAAATAGGAGTGATTGGCTCCAATATTGGAGACAGTTGCCTGCTCGGTAGCTCTAACGGCTCGGTGGACACTGATGGAGCCAAAGAGGATGATTCAGGTCTGTCAGAGACAAGAACTCTGGGTTCCGACGAAATAAATTTTCTTGGTGGCTCCAAAGCTGGAGTCGCCATAGCAGGTCTCTTTGAGGCTTTGGAATGCGAAGTAGAGGGAGAAGTAGGCTTGGAGCTCTGAGAAATCTCTAAAGCTTCCTGAAAAGGATTCTTTAATAAGCCCCTAACCATTAACTTATGCCTATGCTCCTGTAGCACTATACTACTAAAGCCATGACAAATCATGCAAGGGTCTTGCAAATGAATGGTACCAAGACAATATACACAGCTGGTGTGACCGTCCGCAAGGGACATTTTTTGGGTGCACTGGTCACACTTTTTAAATCCAGACTGCTTATGATCTTTCTCCTTAGACATTTTTTTCCCTTTTAAATGACTATGCACTCTACTGGAACAAAATACTCCTACTGTACCAAATATCAGAACACCAAGCAAAAACATGACTCTGACATAAGCCACAGAGCCTATGGAAATACACTAGAAAAAACTGTGAAAAATAAACGGCAACTCGCAGTAACTCTACCGAAAACTTAAAATCTACAAAGGACCTTGATGAGCCAAAAAACAATCACAGACTACTAGAAAGGGGATGTGAGGAAGAATCCTCCAAGTTAAACAGATTCTTCCAAAAGGAAAGCAACACGCAAGGAAAGGGGAGTGGCCCTCTAAGTTAAATGGGCTGCAGAGAGCCCTCTAACTTAAACGGATCCAGATCTCTCACTACACACAAGGAAATACTCTAGTAGCACTACAAGGGGTTAAAAGACACTATTGCACACAAATAGTGAAACTAAAGGAATTTCTTTTAAAGGAAATTACAGAACAAGTAATTAGCCAACGAGTCAGCAGAAACGCCTCTCAATCGCTTGAGTGGCATACAAGATCTGGGTATTTTACCCGGTGCATCATGGGATAGGGGGTGAGCCTCGGGCCAGTGGAAACTCTCGAGCTTTTTGGTTCCGAACCCAACCAGCAAGAATTATGGTGAGATAGGACAACATAACATTACTTGTTCAGGATGTTTTTTCACTCGCTTAGGGGTTCAAACAGGGCATCTGTCTTCTTTGCTTTACAATTTGGATGCTTCCAGTTAGCAACATGGTTTCTTCAGTAAAGAATAAAGGTGGTTAGTGGGTAACCCAAAGTTTTTCATCCTCCTCCTTAAGCTACTTGTTTACGGAATTTTCTGGGGAGATGGCAAAGTTAAAATCAACCAGTCCAACACAGACTTCATAAACTTTCAATCCCCCCAAAAAAGGTGGGATCAAATGAAGGGGTAGCAACATTATCCTCATCAGTTTCACTACCAAGTTCCCCTAGATCTTCAGAACCCCTTCCCAGGTGAAGAGAGACAAACCCTTATCCCTAGCTTCAACACAAGCCAGCCTGGGTTCATTTAGAGTGAAGCAGTCATCTGTGTCCAGGCTCTAGTATTGCAATAGAGCATGGGAGGCCTGCGCCTGCATGGGGCCAAGGCACTGGTATCAAACAACGTCCACTACAGCTGTGTTCCAGCACTTGTGAGGATAAATCCCACCAGACATGTAACTGTAAGGCCACATCAAATGTCTGGGTTCTATTTAATGGCCCAGCAACCACACAAAGGCTTAGTCTCCACAACCCTCGTCAGGAAGCTTTGGTTTACTTTTAAGGGTGAAAGGCTGTAGAGGGGCAGACATTCAATCCATTTAATTATGCGCAAAATGCTTGAACATGTGATGGTTAGTACTGACACCCCTGAATTCCCCCCAAAGTGGCTTTTGGAGAGACGCTTCCTTTACACCTCTCATCAACAACATCTGAAAAAGTGCAAGTGAGATGCTACACTAGTTTAGGAAGAGTTAATGACTAATGAAGAATGTAAGCCCAAATCATGTAGCAATTCTTAAGAAGGTTTTAAAAAATGCTTATCTTCCGAAAAAACACCTTCTCATGTTAGTCCAGTACTGACCTAAGAGGGCAGGAAACACATTCCTGCTACTCCCTGTGGTAAGCACCCTCCACAGCTGTCCTTTCCATAACAAGGATAAAGGCCTTGAGTTTTTCTCCATCTTCAGTGAATGGTCAAGTACTGGTAACTGTGAATGCTTAATGTGATTATTTCTTCTTAGGCAGTGACAGCTGTGCTACTGCTTGGCCCTGCTAATGACTGGTGAAATACATGAAAACTTTTAAGGTTAATTTTTACATACCAAACAATGTACATAAGGACTGAGATATGAACTATACAAGTACTTACTTCTCAGAATCCTGTGCATCATATCTAGCCTATAAAAAAGGAAAAAAGAATCAACATCACAGTTTTGTATTTTAAAATTAAATTAAATACAACACAAAGTAATATAAGTAAAATTAGAACGTGCAAGTGAAGCATACAAAGTGAATATGTAACCACTACAAGGGCTAAACAAAGAATGGTACTTCACTACAATGGCAACGTCTCGAACACTGCATACCAAGAGAAAAAATATCTTAACAGCAGAGAGTTTCAAACTGTCACACTTTAATGGGACACTGCATACGCCAAAACAGGCTTCTGGAAAAGAAAGAGCAGTGCCCATGGACTGCATTTCAAATGAAGTTCAAACAAAATGGAACTTGTGCAATAACCATCAAATGTTCTCTAATTCAGTAACATTAACACTGCTGAAAGTTCTATGTTTCAGTTATCTGTATAAATGACTTAACAGCAGTAGATCAACTGATCACAAAGAAGAATTTTAAAGCACAATCACAATGCAGTTAATACACTTGGGGCTCTTTTTACTGTTTAGTAATTCACCAGCCCAATATAAAGGACACCTTTAAAGTAAGGTCAGAGATGCAATGTAATTTATTTTAGTAATTAAAAAAGGGTTATTACAAAATGTGAATTTCTCTTCCTAATGCTACTCCCTTATATGGTGGAATATATGCCATTAAGAAATGAGTTACAGTAATTTGGTTATCTCAAACTTGTATTTGTTTTTCTAGGTCCCTAGCTTCTGAGATGCTTCAAGGAATGGGCAAGAACACAGTTTATTGCTCTGCAGCTGCAACTGTACCTAAAGTTCCTTATGAGAAAGTCCTCCTGGGTAGTTGCATTCAAAGAACAGCAATAATTAGCTGTAACATTTCTAAAGTGTTCCTTGCAGTACAGGAAATTACTTTGTATTCCAGGTTTGCACATTTTGTACATTACGAGTTAGTGAAAATGATAGGCTGTAGCTAACAATGCACGAAGCAGTACCTCTGCAGTCCTTCCCAGACTAGTTACAAAATATGCTAAGTAAGTGAAATTGCAACTTCCTTACAAAGTGCAATAAGTAAATACTCAAGTCATATTTTGTGTCACAATTCGGACATTCATGATCTCTGAACCAACAGATGTACTTTTCCTTGTAGGGGATCCAGGAATCTGAGGGGTTAGACCAACACTTCAGTATTTCAATATTTAAAAAGAATTGTAAAACAGAAGTACTGGTGGCAAACACCACTCATCTGCAAAGTTTAAAGATTGGATCTTTTAAGTATATTTTTTTCTTGGCAATGTCACCTTAAATGTCTCAGTATCTTTGACACCTAGAACAGTTAACTGCTAAAAAATCTGATCATCATGATGTGCCTAGAAGAAAGGTGAGCACTTGATCTGTCCAAACACTCCTGGAACTTCCAATACCTCCAGATAGGAGAAGCACAACAGTCTGGAGAACAGAAGGAACTATGCACTCCTTCAAAAATGGGTGACCAAGGTTGTTTAAGTAAAGCTACAGCCTTAAAGATGAGCTAAGAGTTAACTGGCAGCCACAGCAGGCTGTTCACAACTGCAGCAATATGTCGGCAACTAAGGTCTATATTACATGATCAAAGTTTCAAAACTTCAAATCTGATATGGTCGACACCATATAATCGAAGTTTTGAAACATCGAAAATGTAATAAAACACAACAACCTACAAAAACAAACCATTTAAATGCTCTAAAGAGGGGGAGATCTCCGTTAAAAGATTTGAAGTTTCAAGACTTCGATCATATGGTGTCGACCATGTCAGATTCGAAGTTTTGAAACTTCGATCTTCAGATATAGACCCTGGTAACTACAGGAACCAGTAAGTAATCAGACTTTGGAATTCTGCACCAGCTACACCAGTCAGTGTAGTTTACTAAAAGAAAGCCCTAGGTAAAGGCAGTTACAGTAATTAAGATAGGAACAAACTGTGGAGGGAGTTGTTTAATACCAATAATGTTCTTTAGGTGGAAATTAAGACATAAATAAAGATGACACCTGCTAGCCAAGTGTCAGTCTGCTGCTCTACACCACACCTAGGTCTCTCACCTTACCTATAAATCCAGGCTTACTATCACTATAAATAATGGATGGTTTTAAAAAGGATGTCTAACTAAGACGGCCATGGTCTCTGACTTTGATGTGTTGCACTTTAGGTGATTAATCATCCAAACTTGGATGCATTTGAGACAATTACTAAGTGAACCCACAACAGACATTAAATCAATTCCATATAAAAATTTTCAAACTACTGCATATTCACAGCACCAGAAAGAAGTAATGATCTAGAAACTGTGAATCAAGACTTGGAGGGAATATGAAAATTAATGTTCAGATATTAAGAAACCATTTGGCATAAATTCAGTCAGCAAGTCTTCTGTACAGTACAGTCATCAAATACCAGCAGATTAAGGAATAAACTTTTAATTTTATGTTGTCCTATCTCACCTTCATTCTTGACGGTTGGGTTTCGAACCAAGCATCGGTTTTGACTCGGCTGTATACTAAAGCTCAAGAGCATCACTGACTCAAGGCTACATACTATCCCAAGATGTCTAGTGACTGTTACCCAGATCTCGTTTGCCGCTTGAAGTTTCAGGATTGCTTTTTCGCTGACTCAGGCTAAGTAGATTTTTTCTTAATCTAACTGGTATAACTGTTATCTTATATTTGGGTGGTAGAATAATTTCCCTGTGTACATATTCTTGTTAAGGGTCTTTCTGAGCTGTTTTTTGGTTTTGTGTGGGCAGTTGTTTTTTCTCTTAGGCCTCTATCTGGCTCACCCCCCCCCCCCCCAGGAATCAATGTAACTTAGAGGATTCCCTTTTCTTGCTCTCTTTAGCCCATTTTTAGTTAGAGGGCTTCCCATGTTACTCCTTTCGCCTTTTAAATGACATCTCCATAGGTTAGAGAGTGCGTCTAAATTAGTGATCCTCCTCCTCTAACTTCTTTTACTTTCCTAAAAAGACTTGCTGTTTCTCCTTTTATAGTCGTAGTGTTGTGTGAAATCCTTTTTCTAATTTGGTGTTGGTGAATCTTAATCGTGACAGGATGTCTAAAGAAACTAAACAGTCTGGCTTTAAAAAGTGTGATCCTTCCACACAAAAAAACGTCAACAACTGATGGTCATACTAGTTCCATTTGCCATGGAAATGAAAAGAAAATGAAAAGTTCACAGGTCCTGCAGGAACAGAAAAATAAGCTAATTCTTCAGGATTTGTTAAAGGGGCCTTTTGACTCGGCAATTGAAGGGATTCGGGCTTCCGAACCTTCAGACAAATCAAAAAAAAACTTCTTCGGCTCCAGCTTCTGAGCCGAAGAGACCTGAAAAATTGAGTTCTTCGGTATCCGAAACCTGTCTGTTCCGAGAAGGAAAAGTTTACTTCGGTTCCACCTGCAGTTTTGGAACTGTCTAGTAGTCGGAAAAGGAGCCGGTCACCATCCTTGGACCCGATTCGTTCGGTGCCACAGTCTCCTCTATTGCAATCGTGGCAGGTAGCCCCAAGTCCTTCCATTCCTCTCGGTCATCCAGCAGCCTTTCGGATGATAATGTGGAGCAGGTGGTTAAGAATGTTGCTTCGTACACCAGCCCTGGCAAAAATTCTCACCAGCCCAGCAGGTCGTGGAGTGGACCCCAGTACTTTCTTTACCTTTGGTTCCTCCTCTGACTCAGTTGAGTTCAGAGCCAGAGTGTCTGGAAGTCCTAGTGGTGGAACCATCGGACCCGAAATCCATTCCTGGAGTTTTGGTGCCAATCTCCGCCTTGTCCACTTTGATGTTGGCTTCCATCGAGGGGTCTGGGGGCCAAGACTCCTTCGTCAGTTACGGGGTGGAGAGTTGAACCGGACCCTTGTCGGATCAGACTCTCCCACTCGGGACTTCGGCGCAGGTGAGTTCGGTATCCACATCAGCCTCTGAGCCATCATCCTTGGTGTGAGGGATCTCATGGTTCCTCGGAGCTGGAGGCTCTCTCAGCCCAGGATTGTAGTGCCTGAGGAGCGTTGCTTTCCTCTAAGACTGCTCCAACCTCGGCTTCAGCTGCTCTTCCCCCCAAAGGGCCACTGTCTACCTCTACACCATCCCTCCAGCCCCAGTGTAGAAAACCAATGCCCAGGGATGCCCCAATAAGTGAAACCCTCTCTTCCGAAACCTTGTCGGAACATCCCCCCCAAGGAGGTCACTCGGAAGGGAACGTGTAAGAGAAAACGCATAGACGCCAGAGTCCGTCAAATCTGATACAGACTTAGAGAATTCAGAAGGGCCTCCACGGTCACCCTCTGAGGAAGTCTCCTTTTCAGACATCTTAGAGATCCTGAAACAGAGAGGTGGTTGGAAAACTCTCTCCCCTTCTGAAGATGAGTCGGTGTACCTGGAGGCATTTCTTTCTCGACCCTCCACCTCTTGGATGTCTCCACTTTTCGAACAGCTTCTGGGTGTAGTCAGTCGAAACGTGGAGCTCTCCAGAGTCGGTGGAGCCGGTTCCGAGGAGGCCCAACAAATTCATTAAAGCCCCGGAAGACTGACAATTTTTGACCAAAGTTGTCCAAGTAGATGCTATGGTGGTGGCAGCAGCCACCAAGAAGGAATTAGCTGAAACTTCTGCATCTGTCCACCCACTGAATAAAGAGTCTCGAACGATGGACAGATACGGGAAGCGTATGTTCTCTTCAGCAACCTTTATCCTTAGGTCAATTAATTATTTATCCCCTTTCACTCGTCTTCACAGGGATCTCCTCAAGGAGCTAGGAGATTCCCTCCAAGGTGCTATAGCTGTGGGGGTATCTGACAAGATAAGCTTTCAGCTTGTGACTTTAACCTCTATAACTCCTCCATGCGACTCATTTCTTATGTGGCTGATGGAGCGAGCAGGGCAGCAGACACAGGACTAGCTCTGAATAGACATTCCTGGATGTGTCTGTGTGACGTTGCTGAACACTTCAATTCTTCCTTTATTGACGCCCCGTTTGACGGCTCATCCTTGTTCAGGCCAAAAGTGAAGGAGACTCTTACCAGGAGCGAGCAAGATGGCAAGACTCTGCCTGCCATGGAAATACGTTTCTCCGTCCCTACCAAACCATATCCAAAACATCAGAAGGGCGGAAAAATGCGGTTCCAAAAATCCAAAGGAGGCTTCCCCAGATGCTCATGGTGAATTTTCCCGCAGGGGCAGAGGGGAATAACGGAAGACGCTGCCCTCACAGCAGAGGGGGTCTGCAGCATCAGGGTGACAGAGATATGTTCTCGAGTAGACCCTTCAGACGCTCCTGAAAGGAGGCCCACCTATCAACCTCTGCAGGCAGTCGGGGGGGGGGGGGGGAGATTATCACTGTACTCAAAAGCCTGGCTAAACATGACTCAAGACAAATGGGTACAGTCCATCATATCCAGGAGATACAACATTCCTTTCATCCTTCCACCAAAGATCATCCCAGACATACCAGCTGGTCAAAGGGATCAAGCAACTTTAGAAAGAGTCATCCAAGCAGTCTCCACAGACTAAATCAGATTCGGAATTTACTCAAGGTTTTCTTAGTTCCAAAAAGGATTGGAGACCAGTTTTGGATCTCAGCAGACTGACCAGGCGATCCAGAAGATATCTACGCTTCCGGCTGGAAGCCAGTCATTACCAATTCAGAGCTCTGCCCTTTGGCCTCACAAAGCCCCCAGAGTGTTTACCAAATGCATGGTAGTAGTAGTAGTCACGGCTCACCTGAGGTGTCAATGACTCCGGGTGTTTCCATACTTAGATGACTGGCTCCTGACCGCCACCACCGAGCATCTACTAACCAGGACAAGAGACACCACCATTCATCTCTGCTCAGAACTGGCCATTACTATAAATTTAGAAAAATCTGCCTTGTCGCCATCACAGCATATTACCTTTATAGGGGGAGACAAACACAAAACACATGGTGGCAAAACTGGCTCACGAGAGAGTTCAAACACTGCGCCATCAGGTGTCCATATTGCTCAGGAGGAAAAAAGTGCAAGCAAAATTTGTCCTCAAGATTTTGGGTTCGATGGCAGCTGCAATAACACTAATCCCACTGGCGCGTCTTCACATGAGAATATTACAGTGGCTACTTTTCGCTCAGTGGTCTATGCAGAAGTTGCTCATGTCACACAAAATTCTCATTATGAACACCTGCAAGAGGGACCTATAATGGTGGCTTTAGGTCACGATAGGCAGACCATTTGTTCTCCCCCAACAGATAGCTACAGTAACGATGGACACTTCCCAGATTGGGAGGGGGGCATTATCTCGGACAGACTGCCCAAGGGACTTGGCAAGAACACTAATACCACTTGCACATCAATGTCTTAGAGATGAGGGCAATGCTCCCAGCATTGCAAGCATTCCGGAGCTCTCTTCCAACAGGTACGATTGCAATACAAACAGACAATATGTCCATGGTGTGGTACATCAACAAACAAGGCAGAACCAGACACTATCCCCTCTGTCGAGAGGCTCAGAGAGTTCGGCAATGGCCAATCTCTTCTTACCGTTTTCTAACGGCAATGCAAATCCCGGGGAAATCTAACGTGATAGCGGACAAGCTAAGCAGGGCAATTCTTATGCCTCACGAGTGGTCCCTCAAACAGGAAATTGCAAAACGAATTTTTCACAAATGGGACCAGCCTTGCTGCAACCTCTTTGCCATGTCCATCACCTCCAAATGCAGCAGCTACTTCACCCTAATCCCCCACCCTGAGGGAGTCACCCACAGATGCACTTGTTCATGACTGGCCCCCGGGACGTCTTTATGCATTTCCCCTGTTCCATTAATACCCAAAGTTCTCCAGAAAGCCAGATCATTGAGTTGCAAAATGATTCTCATTGCTCATTACTGGCTTCGTCAGATTTGGTTCCCCTTTCTATAGCCCCATCTTCTGGAGGAGCCTTGGATCCTTCCTGGACCCAGTGCCGGATCTTCTCACTCATCAGTCAAGAACGCTCAACCCATCTCTTCAAAGCCTCCAGCTGATGGCTTGGTCACTCCACTTCCCATCTTAGCCAAGCTTCCAGATCTATCCCCAGAATTAGACACATTATGGCTTCGTCACACAAGAATACAACTAAGAAACTTTATGCAAGCAAATGGAAGAGGTTTTCCTGCTGAGCAGACAACTATATAGACCCCTTTATAGTCCCCATATCAGCAATTTTGGAATTCTTAACAGAAACCTTTGATCAGGGTGCAGCGGCAGCCATGGTACAAGTACAATTAGCTGCTATATCAAACTACCACGTAGGAGACATGGGATCTAACAATGTCCCACAGATTATGCAAAGCCTTTCTGAGAGGTACATTCCTTTCAAGACCTCCAATAAGAGAACCGCCACTTCCTTGGGATCTCAATTTGGTGCTATCCTCCTTAATTCTTCCTCCATTCGAACCAGCCTCCTCTTGCCCACTAAAGTTTTTATCGTGGAAAAAATCTTTTTGATAGACTTGACTTCCGCTAGGAGAGTTTCAGAACTGCAAGCTCTGTCTGTACATCCCCCATCTAATTTTCCAAAATGACAGAATGTCTCTTAGGACAAATCCTTCCTTTCTGCCAAAAGTTTGTTCTGAGGCCAATTTAAATCAGTCTATTGAGCTACCTGTGTTTTTCCCCAATTATGGCAACAAGGCAGAATATGAGCTTCACCAACTGGATGTACATAGGCAGCTATGTCTCTAATTGCATAGGACAAAGGACTTCAGAAAATGTGGCCAACTGTTTGTTTCATTCTCAGAAAACAGAAAAGGAACTTCAATTTCAAAGGTGACCCTAATCAAAATGGCTTACAGACACCATTACTTATGTCTGTAACTCTCAGAATAAAGAGCTCCTGGGAAAAAATTGAGGGAATTCAACTAGAGCAATGTCTACTTCCACTGCCTTTCAAGCCAGGCTCCCTTGGGATTCAATTTGTGCTGTGGCCACATGGGTTAACCCTCATACCTTTATCACTTTTTACAAAGTAGATGTGGCCTCCCGGAACACGACATCCTTTGGTTCCACTGTTCTGCAGAGTTTTTCCTTTGAGTCACCCGAATAAGAAGGTGCTAGGGAAGCTGTCCCAACCGTCAAAAATGAAGGCGAGATAGGACAACATAACATAAAAAAGTAATGTACTAACCATAACGTTACATGTTTGTTATCCATAACCTTGCCTTCATTCTTGCATCCCACCCTCCTTCCCCCTTCCTGGAGGATCGAGAGGAACTTTTCTAAAATTGGCTACAAGTTCCTGATTCCCTTCATGCCTTAGGAATTATGGGCAGAGGATCTGTTGTAGTAGTTGTACTGGGTTGCATAATCTAGTGATTAGTTATCTCAAACGAGATCTCGGTAAAAGACGCTAGGCGTCTTGGGATAGTATGTAGCCTCGAGCAAATGATAGCTCTTGAGCTTTAGTATATGGCAGAGTTGGAACCGATGCTCTGTTCCCAACCCAACCATCAAGAATGAAGGAAAGATTATGGACAACAAACATGGAATGTTATGGCGAGTACATAACTTCTTTTTTCATGCTGCAGAACATTAAACATGCAAGAAAAATAAAACATTCTACATATATTTTCATTATCTGTATCACTACCCACAGCATTCTGTTTCCATTGCTAAATAATGGCACTGTTTTGCAATATTGCTAGTTAGAAGCTACCTGCATAAACATCAGCCACAGATCCCAGTATCAATATCAGATGTGGTGTGAAAGCATAACAGCTGTTCTCTGCCAAGTTCTCTTACCACACGACAATGCTCACATTGTAAAAATGTTGAGATGATGGGGTCCGAATGGAGATAATGGAGTCTGAATGGAGAGATGGTAAAATCAGCAAGCAAAGGAGAGTAGTACTGCTGTAAATGAATTTTTCCTCAACTCTTGCTGAGTATCTTCACGAGGTGCCCCCCCCCTTTTTTTTTTTTTTTACAAACTCCAACATGGATGACACTGGCATATAGACTGTATTTTATATAGTATACATCATGGACCGAAGTAGGTTAAAAAAATAAAAGAAGACAGCTGGGTGCTCAAGTCCCAGGATAACAAATTGCCCAATCCTGGTAGGCACACTGGTGCAAGGACTAGAAAACAATGACAGTGTAGAATCCTCAAGATACGGAAACATTCCTACAGTGGGGGTAGAGCAGGCTCAGGGGGAGGACCCCCCCCCCATTGTAGAAGGTAGTAGCAAGTCCACAAAAATTACAAAAAAAATGATAGGAAAAAAAAGAGCCATAAAGATGACAGAGTGGACTATAAGGGTAAGAAAGAAATTAGGTATTGTTACCATTATACAAGAAGCCCAGAATTTCCAGACAGAAGATATACAAAAAAGAAATCAGATGAAACAAATACATAAGAAAAACTGTCAAAAGCTTCAAATACAAATTTGTGTTCATTAATGCAACAGATTCATGAAAAAAATTTACAGACCAAGAAACCTTGGGACATTAAAAGGAAGCGACTAAGTCAGTCTGAAAATATAAAGAACAAAATCTAGAGATTTTTGAAAGGTATAAAAAAGAAATATGGACATCGGAAATAAGAGATCTGTTATGGTGCAATATTTATGCAAAGGAGAAAGCTAAATTAATCTATACAAAAAAGCAGCCTCAAAGATATTCAAAGAGAAATGTAGGCAAAGGCACCCAGATATGGGAAATTTCACAATACAAAAAATAAGATTATAAAGGATGAAGGATTTAGTGCAGAAAGGCCAACACAGGTTATGTTACAGCATAATGGAACGAGTCCCCCAAGTAAGGACAAAAGTACAGTTTTGTACCTACCATAAATGTAGATGTTCGAGGATTTCATTGCTGCAGTCCTGACTATTGGGTATAGTCCGCGTCCCAGTCGGCCCGAATACCAGAGTATAAGGCTGACGTCGGTCAGGGCGCATTAGACTGACGTCAGTACGTCAGGGTACTAATGCGCATGACCGACGTCATATCCTCAGTCTTTTCTTGCCCCAGATGTCAGAAGACCCAAAAGACAAGTCCCAAAACAACCTGCACCAAAAACATGTATAATATATACAACAATATATATATATATATACAAAAATATAAGCATGTAAACTCACGTACACAACCACCCCTAAACACAGAGGGGAAGGAGGGAGGGTAAATTGGACTGCAGCAATGGAATCCTCAAACATCTACATTTATGGTAGGTACAAAACTGTACTATGTTCTTCGTCTTCCATTGCTGCAGTCCTGACTATTGGGTAGAATCCCAAAGCAGAGGTAAGGGAGGCTGGCAAATTATAAAGTAGTAGGAGCTGACAACATGCCTTGTAAAACAGCTGTGGCAAAACCAGCCCTAGTCTTAGAGTATATAGGAAGGTGATAATGCCTAGAGAAAGTATGCACTGAACTCCAAGTAGCTGCTTCCAGAATATCCTTAGTTGCCACCCCCCTTAGAAATGCTGTTGAAGTGGCAGTAGCCCTAGTGGAATGAGGCCTAATCCCAGCTGGTATCTCCTTGCCATGATGGGAATAACAAAATGCAATGCAAAAGCCAATCCACCTAGAAATAGTTTGTTTTGACACAGGCTTGCCCTGTGAACTCAAAGCAAAAGAAACAAGTAACTGCTGAGACTGCCTAAAATCCTTAGTCCTGCTCAAATAATAACGCAATTGCCTGTGTACATCTAAAGTGTGCAAAATCTTTTCCCCTTTATTTTGAGGATCTGCAAAAACGTAGGCAAATGAATAGTTTGGTTTAAAGCCACACTAGAAACCACCTTAGGCATAAAGGAAGGATTAGTACGTAATGATACCCTGTCCTTATGGAAAATCAAAAGGGCTCTACTGCCATAAGGGCCTGCAACTCAGACACCCTTCTTGCAGAAGTAATAGCCAACAGAAAAGCAGTCTTCCATGACAAATATTTCAATTCAGCAGTAGCTGCAGGCTCAAAAGGTTGTAGAGTAAGTTTTTCCAACACAAAATTGAGATCCCAAGCAGGAGTAGGAGCTCTACGGGGGTCTTATATTCTTTGCCCCTCTAAGAAACTGCTTGAACAAAGGATGCGAAAACAAAGGTGGGTCACAATCATAGTGAGCTGAAATTGCTGCAGCATGAATCTTTATGGAAGAGAAGGACAATCCTTTGTCCAATAATTCAGTAAGATATTGAAGAGCCACACTCAAATTAGGCTCTGAAATCTCCAAATTCTTTGCTGTACTCCAAAATAAAAATCTCTTCCATTTTTCTGCGTACACTCTCCTTGTACTAGGCCTTCTAGCTTCCATAATCACATTTAAAACTTGTTGAGGAAGTTGAGACCTGCTGTGTTTCAACACAGAATATGCCAGGCTGTTAGATGAAGAGAGTGAAGCTTGACATTGAGCAGATGACCATCCTTCTGAGATAACAGATGAGGAATCAGAGGTAAAGGCCATGGAGGCTTCTTTACCAGACTCCGTAGTAGTGGGTACCAGTGTTGCCGAGGCCAATCTGGAGCTATCAAAATCATCCTTGGCCTGTCTTGTCTGACCTTTAATAGTACCTTTGGAAGAAGCGGTAGGGGTGGAAAGGCATACACATGAAGGTTTTTCCAACTGAAAGACAGAGCATCCACTTTCCAAGCTGTGTGATGAAACCCCTTTGTGCAATACTGTGGCAGCTGGTGGTTTAGTGGAGAAGCGAACAGATCTATGTCTGGAGTTCCCCATGACACTGTCAGTTTCTGAAATACATGAAGATCCAGTTTCCACTCGTGGGGATCCATGATTTGTCTGCTTAACACACCTGCTAAGGAGTTCTGTGCTCCTGGCAGAAACCTTGCCTGAAGAGTTAGTTGCAAGCTTAGCGCAGTCTCCCATAAAATCATTGCTTGCCTGCATAGAGGATAAGAATGTGTTCCCCCTTGCTTGTTGATGTACCACATGACAGTTGTGTTGTCTGTTAGAATCAACACCTGCCCTGGAAAAAGTAACTCCTTGAAAGCCATTAATGCAAACTGGACTGCTAACATCTCCTTCATGTTGATATGTAGATGCTGTAGTCTGGCAGGCCACTTGTCTTGTATCCACTTTCCATTTAGATGAGCTCCCCAAGCAATGTCCGAGGCATCTGTCGTTAGAATCTGACTTGCCTCTGGCCGGGTCACAGAGAGTCCCTTGTTTAGGTGACATTCCTGAGCCCACCACAAAAATTCCTTTTGAATGCAAGGTATTATTTGAATGACAGTGTCCAAATCCTGGCAGTGCTGTGTCCATACATTTTTGAGATACCATTGTAGCTTCCTCATATGCAGTTTGGCATTGGGAAGCACCAGAATACAAGATGCCATGAACCCTAATGCTTGAAGTACTGTCCTTGCAGTCAGCACGGACTGATGAGATAGTTGATGGAAGTAAAGTGACAGACTCTTTTGTTTGTCCGGGGTTATACAGGCCATCTGGGCTGCTGTATTCAGTCTTACACCCAGAAAGCACATGTCTTGAGAGGGTACTAGACTGGACTTTATTTCGTTCACAGAATACCCTAGGCATCTTAGCACTGCTATAACATATTCCAGATGCTGTAGAAGGTTTTCCTTTTCTTGAGCCAGAATCAGGCAGTCGTCCAAGTAAGGATAGATTTGAATTCCTTGAAGCCTGAAGTAAGCTATCACTGGAGCCAGAACCTTTGTGAATACTCTGGGCAGTAGATAAGCCAAAGGGCAATGCAGAGAACTGATAATGAGAATTTCCAGCTCGAAACCGCAGATACTTTCTGCAACTTAGCCTTATAGGCACATGAAGGTAAGCTTCCTTGAGATCTAAAGTTACCATCCAGTGATCTTTGCCCAGCAGAGGTAAAAGCTGTTGTAACGTCAACATCTTGAACTTGGGAATGTCCAAAACGTGTTGAGGAGAGATAAATCCAAAATTGGTCTCCACGTGTTCCCCTTTTTGGTACAAGGAACAGGCGAGAATAAAATCCTAGGCCCCTCTCTGACACAGGGACTGGCTGAATGGCCCCTATGTGAAGTAACTGTAAAACTTGCTTGTGAGCCTCTTTTCTTTGTAGAGGAGGAACGTCTGGCATGCCTTTGAAACGGGGCATTGTATGGAAATAAAATCTGTAACCGTGGTGAATGATATCCAACACCCATTTGTCTTGAGTAATTAAATCCCAATTTTCTTTGAAAAGAGACAGTCTTCCCCCCAAAGGAGCTGCCAGACGTGAATCTGCTGGCAGCTGGAAAAACAGGTCATTGGGTCTGTTTACGAAAGGACTGACCCCTGCCCTCACCAGAAGTCTGAGCAGGTGAACTCCCTGTTCTAGGCCTAAAAGAACTTTGAGCCCTGCCCCTACCACGCCTAGACCTACCCCTAGACTGAGAATCATAAGCAGGATATGTCCACCCCTTAGCAGGCCAATTTCTACTAAACTTCGGTGGCTGCACCTGCAAAAAATCTTTAACAGTTTGCATAGACTTAGCTTTGTCCTCCATTTTCTTTAAAACAGCTTCCACAGGCGAACCAAACAACACATCAGACTGTAAAGGAGCATCCAAAATCCTTGTCTTAACATGCTCAGCTAAATTCTGATCCTTCAACCAGGCATGCCTGCGAAGAACAGAGCTGGTAGCAGCCACCCTCGAGGAGACCTGTACAGCATCAAAACCACATTGCAAAGAATGCTTACCCACTTGTTCAGACACATGAACCAAATCCAGCAACTCTTTACACTCAATACCTTCCGCCAAAGCATCCACCTTAGATTTCAATTGTGAAAGAAGGTAATTCTGATATTTTAACATGTGAAACTGACAATTCAAAGCTCTCATGGCTAAAGTGGAAGAAGTATACACTTTCTTTCCCCACCTATCCAAAGCCCTCGCCTCTTTATCAGTGGGGACAGGATTTTTAACCACAGAAGCTTTTACACCCTTAGGCCCCTGAGAAATAGTTTCTGGGTCCGCCCTAGGACTCTTAAACAAATATTTATGAGCTTCGGGCACCCTATAATACCTATCAGGCTTAACACGAGCAGGAGGCAAAGAGTCAGGGTTCAGGGAAGCCTCTGCAAAAACATCTTCCACCACATTCAACACAGGAGGAATAGCTAAAGGCCTATGCTGGGGTAAAAACAAGAACTCCCGCAGCCTTTTCCTAGAGTCAGAGTAATCCTGGCCTTCCCATTTAAAGTGCTCCCTCATGGAATGCAAAGTCTCTGAAAATGAGAAATCCTCAGGTGGAGACGCTGTAGGAGTGGAATCATCCACATCAGAATCAGAATAGGTAGGATACTCCTGCAAATCTTCCACAGAAGATTCTGAAGCCTCAGAACACTGTTCAAAACAATCAAACTCCGGTTCCACCCTAGGCCTCTTATCAGGCGGGGGCATAGAACCCCTAATCATAGTAATCAAATCTTCTGCCATCTTAAGCATATGTTTCTTAGGTACAGAACCTGAAATAGTAGGAGAAGCCCCCACTGAAGCTGAAGTAGGCCTACCTCTCATAGAAGTTTTGGCAACAGAAGGAGAGGCCCTAACTACCTTGGGAAGAGAGGGAAGAACAGTCACCTGAGAAGCCCCCTCAGCCTGGCCTACCTCCTGAGAAGGCACATCCTGTAAGAGTATAGTTTCTGCCTGGGACTCCATGGAAACTCCTGGCAAAACCTCCGGCTCCACTGAGCCCTGTAAAGAACCGACGTCCGGGACTGCCGGTTCCTCAACCCTAGGCTTCACTGTTTTATCCTTGCGCTTCTTGGAGGAAGCGGGCGGAGCATCCGACGGCATTTTATAATTGCAACGCTTCCCAAACACTAACCTGGCACAGTCTAACCTCCTCTTAATAGTGCGTTTGTTAAACCTAGCACAAGAGCGGCAACCAACAACGTCGTGCTCAGGCCCTAAACAAGGTATACACAAGGTATGATAATCCCTATGAGGTATCTGTTTCCCACAAGAAATACAGTTATTCACTTTTTCTGACATCCGTTAAATACTGAGGCAAGAAAACCAAAATGTTCCCAACGGGTACTTAGCCAACTCTGTTTCGGTCTGAAACTCCGGTTTCGGAAGTATTTCAGTACGCCAACCTGCACTCGCAAAACTGCTTCTGCATCGGACCATGCGGCAAAAAAGACTGAGGATATGACGTCGGTCATGCGCATTAGTACCCTGACGTACTGACGTCAGTCTAATGCGCCCTGACCGACGTCAGCCTTATACTCTGGTATTCAGGCCGACTGGGACGCGGACTATACCCAATAGTCAGGACTGCAGCAATGGAAGACGAAGAACATCAGGAGTAGTAGGAGACACCTGAAGAAGAAACATGGAAAAGAACCAGAGATTTAATACTGTGCAATATGTATGCAAAGGAGAAAGCAAAACTATTCAATACAAAAAGAGCAACACCGAAGATATTTGAAGAGAGTTACAGGCAAACGCAATATGGAAAACTTTACAGTACAAAAAATAAGAAAACAAAGAGGGAAAGTACAAAAAAGTATCAGTAGTGGAGAAGTTAAAGAAATAGAAACTGAGGTTATGGATTGCCGGTGAAGGGAAGGACTTGGTGTAGAAAATATAACTGATAACACCACTGCAGGACAGAATAATGTTGTTGTATCTTTCGGCTTTTCCTGGTTAGGGGTCGCAACAGCGGAACTCCGGTCTTCTAATGATTGGCAGTAGATTTTTACGTGCCGAGTTGCCAGCTCTGATGCACAACCTTCAACGAAGGTACGCCCATTCACGCATGTCTCCACACAGGAGACGCTTTAGCTGAGAATCGAACAGGACAACGTCTTATTGTGAGGCGACAACGCTACTGCAGCACCACCACTGCAGGACAGAATAATGAATCCCCAAATTAAGGAGAACCAGGGGAGTGGGAAACATCTGATCAGTTGTCATATGTACTGTAGATACTTTGGACCTTTTTGTAGGAAACCAGTACACAAGTTCACTTAAGAGTTGCACAGCAAAGGAAGGAACAGGAAACTGTGGCAACTCTGACACAGTCAGTGCTGTGGAGTGATAGGCCAGCACATTCCCATATGAAAGAGCAGCAGATGACACAGGATGAAACGAAAGACAATATGGCACAGGAAGACACTCTGGAACTTTCTGTAGAATGTCTGCAGGAAATGGAGAACAAAGAATGTGCCCTCAGTTTAGAAGAAAATGATCTAAGAGAAGAGCTGCTTGATTTAATAGAGATGGATAGACATATTAAGATTGATGAAAGAAATAGACTACCGAAAGTCAATAAAACCCAAAAAGTTAAAAGTCTGATAAAATAAATGGCCACAGTAATCAGGACTGCTCATAGAAAATAATGAAGTATAACAGAAGTAAATAGGATAGATTACTGTGCAGCTAAATTAATAACAGATAAAGTCTTACCACAAAAATGAAACAGTAAAGGGAAGGAAGGGGAGAAATGAAATGCCATCATGAAAGTATTGAATAGAGAAACCTATAAAGCAATTAAGGCAAGAAGTGTCACTGTTAGAAGGGTACAGAAGAGAGAACAGAACGATACTCAGAGAAACACAGATGCACAGCAACGCATAGTGTCAGAACAGAGCAGGATCTTTTGTAAATAATAAACTGAAGATATCAACACAGGCAGAAAAACTTAGAAGATATATAGATAAATACAAAGGAAAATAAAGATAAATAAAAAGGAAAAGTACAAAATATGCAATTTACTAATGACTCAAAAAAGTTTTAGAGAGAACTGGGAAACAATGCAAAATGAATTGAAATATCACCAAAAAAAGAATAGATAGATACATTTTTGAGAAATATTTATGCAGATCCTGTGGAACATAAAGATGCTGAATGGATGGAAGAAGTAAAAAAGAAAAGAGTAAGACATATAAATGCACAGGACATGAAATGGGATGAATTAACGGACACAGAAAATGAAATAAAATTAAGAAAAGCTCCTAAATGGAAAACTCCATACCCAGATGCAGTACCTAACGTCTGGCTAAAAACCTGCAAGCTATCCTAAAAACTACAGACCAATAACTTACCTTCCAATAATGTGTAAACTATACAGTGGTATTGATGCCAACAGTTTATAGTCATTTAGAAGAAAACTCAACCATGGCAATAGAACAAAAGAATAACAAAAGGAAAACAAAAGGAAATCATATGGAACGAGGATCATTTGTTGTTAAAGTCATAACGGAGAACTGTAAAAAAGGGAAGAATCTAAGTATGGAATGGATAGACTACAAAAAAGCATCTCATACTATCCCACATACCTGGATAGAAGAGTACTTAAAAATGTATATGACACACCCTACACTGATCGATTCCATTAGAGTGACCATGAAACTGTGGCAAACCACTTTGCAAGTAAGCCACGATGAAGGACAAATTATTATTCGAGAGATAAAACTTCAAAGGGAGATATTCAGGGTGACTGTCACCATAGCTCTATTGTCTTGCCCATAACTCATTAAGCTTTCTACTTAACAGATCAGGTCATGGTTAGAATTTGGCTTCCAGAAAACAAAATGTAAAAACTTTTCTTCTTTTTCTAGAGGACTTAAAAGTTCATCACATGAGGAACTGAAAGCCCAATTGCAAATGGTCAAAACTTTCTCAGATGATATAGGAATGTCATTTGGTCTTGACAAATGTGCAAAAGCAACTTTTAAAGCAGGAATGATACAGCACCAAGAAAACATCAGTCAAACTGGAATGTGATAAAAGAACTTCAGCAAGACGGAGTGCATAAATATTTGGGGACTCAAACTTACTGAAAATTTTAAAACATGAGGAGAATAAGTCTAAGATGACTTTCCTGCTTATTTAGCAGATGCATATCATTGTCAAGTGGGAATGGAAATCAAACCAGAAATAGATAAAAAAATCAGGCAGCAACAGAATGTGCCAAAAAACAAAAGAAAGAATATAAGGTGAAGGGTGAAATGAGAAGCCAAGAAATGTGGAAAGCATAAATATAGTTGCAAGCAGAGAAAACTCCTGAAATGACCTCATGCTGATAAGGATGGAAGGCCGGAATGGTTAAGAACAGGTGAGTTTAATCCAAAAGACGAAAGGTTAATACTGTCAGCCCAGGACAGTGGACTATGTGCAAGTTGAACATGTGGGGAAGAGAGATAAATTCAGGCTTTGTACAACAGAATTGGAAACAGTTGCATACCTTGTTGCTGGCCAGAAGGAATGTACACAAAGAGATAATAATGTGGAAAGACTATTGCATTGGGGATTCTACAAACATTCTACTACTAACGTAGCGGAAAAACACTGGAAACATGAGCCACAAAGCATTATTGAAAATTATAAAGTTTATATCACATGGGATCACCCATTACCAAGAGTTCAAAAAATAGATGCGAGAAAACCAGGTAGAGGAGTCCATAAAAAGAAGACAAAAGTAGCACTGATTATTGAAATTGCTAAACACAGTGACTGCAGTGTTATGTATAGAGACGCACAAAGTCATAAAGTACCAGGATTAAAAGGCAGAAACAAGGGCAATGTGGAAGGAGGATACCCAGACAGTTCCAGCAGTAGTAGGAGCAATAGGTCTTATAAAAAAGAATTTACAATTGTACTTGGATGTATTGCCGATGCACGTAACTCCATATAAATTCCAGGAGGAGTCAATTCTGGGCACATTGCAGGTGCTGCATAGAGCACATCTGGCTAATATCAAAGACTGAAACAAAATTTTAATTTCATGAACTTTATTTATACTTTGACTTAGGAATGGGGTCCATTTCTGTCATGGTTTTAGAAACCCAAAAGACTTGGAATAAATAAATAAACATACATTAATACTATTTATGCTGCATTTACTACTGAAATTGTGCATACTAATGTATGACAGTTTTTCGGTTTGTTTTGAAAACTGCTACTTAAACCAAATATAAAATAAAAAGAAAAACATGTTGGATAAAAACAATGAATGCAAGTGCAGAAGTAGCGACAACAACACAAAAGTATTCTTACTAGGTCACAACAGACAAAAGTTTGGAGTGACAGTCACTCAGGGAAAACTTATAAGCAGCTGATTAGCGATTAAATGCAAAGCCTAATAATACCCTTTAAAAGTTCCCAAGTCCTGCAGAAGTCACTTAGGGTGTCAGTTCAGTGGTGCTAACAAGAAGCAATAGATAGATTATTGTGCAAACATAAGAAAAACAATTGTAAAACTTATAGCACAGGCCAGCATCTCTTGCATATACCTGATGTTTTTCAGTGTGTGCATCACTGAAGCATACACCATTTGGTAAGTTCCAATACCATTTTGTAGCTACACTATTCCTATCCATATATCTTTTTGTCATCCTTCTCTACCAGTTCCACATTTAACATGCACAGATACATGACACACAAATAATGTTTGTGCAGAACAGCCACACTTACTGGGAATATATGGAATGACACATTTATACTTATTTAAACTTTCAAGAATGAGACCCCCCCCACTTGTCTCCAGCCTATTCAGAGATGCACAAATATGGGACCTTAGAAATCTTAACCACTCTGGTCTTCTCCTCCAAAAGCCCCAAGTTAGGCTTCAGTGCACAGACCATACTTTCTCTGTCCTTGGTCGCAATCTGTAAGAGTCTCTCCCTTCTTTTCTTAAAGCTCATTCATCATACCCCTACTTTCCAACCAGAAAAGAAAATGCAACTGCTGTCTCTCTGGTAACATAACTTAACTGCGCAAATATGCTGTGTTTTTTAAGTTACTTTGCATATAATGTAATGTTATCTACTGGCTTTATACCCTCAAGCCAACTCTTGATATTCACACTGTATATACTATATGAATATATTGCACTTTATCATTCACTTTGTATACAATGTCATGCATCTATTGTGTTTACCTCAAGTTGAGACTGAAATCAGTCCAATAGGCTCAATGCTCTATCTCAGTTGTTGTGTCTTTCGGCTTTTCCAGGTTAGGGGTTGCCACAGCGGAACTCCGGTCCGCTAATGATTAGCAGTTGATTTTTTACGTGCCAAGTTGCCAGCCCAGATGCACAACCTTCAACGAAGGTATGCCCATTCACACGTCTCCACACAGAAGACGCTCTAGCTGAGAGTCGAACCGGTCAGCGTCTTACTGTGAGGCGACAGCGCTACCACAGCACCACCACCGCAGAATGCCCTATCTCAGTTAAATTAAAATAAAAATATACAAAATGGATTCTGGACATCAGAGAGCTGACATTTTATGAGACAGGGAAATGCAGACGCTAGACCTTTCTTGTTCGTAGATGTTGTAAATAATGAATAACTATACAAAAAAAAAAGTACTCTTCCATGTCTTACTCAGGTACTTGTTTATTTGCAGTACTTTAACAACATTTGTGTGTGTTATTACTTATTAACAATACTTGCTTTTTCTCCATATATTTGTGGCTGTACTGTAGATGAATGGCACACACCAGTGCCAAATTATGCCACTACTGCATGTCCAACAACAGTACTTGTAGAAACTCAATGACAAGATTAACTACATTCACTGTATCCTGAAAGGCACTGATCAACTAAATTTTATTTATACCACACTACCTTTTTGGACAAATGAGACATCAGCTTGATTCCTAGATAGGAAATATCTAGTAATAGTAGCAAGGAAAATAGCAATGGATGCCTTATAATTTGGTTAAACCCATGCTAGGAAAAATCAAGTATGCTGCTAATATGAAATCATTTTAGGATTTGGCATAAAGAAGCTTTTTGAATACTTATTTGGGATTGATTTGTTGTCACTTTAAACAAAATTCTGGAAGAAATGAGAATTTAGGAAGTGGAATACTAATGGCTGTTTCTCATGTTGTTGGCAAGGCGGACAGACAAAAAAAGGATAATACTGCAGACGTGGATTAAAGACCTGTCTTCAACACTAAATACTTTGAATATATACTTAGGATAAAGTGACATGTTGAGAAAAGGAATTTTAAATGGAATGTTAGTAAAGAAAGCATGGACTTATTTAGATTAGCCATTTAAAATGAAAGGTGAAGTAACAGTGGACTAAGAATGATCATAATTGGTTATTATGGGGATAGCGTGTATGACAATATGGATATGGGAAACATCTAAAAGTGACTAGGAGCTACTACTGACTTGAGAGAAAAAAATGGCTCCTATTAAAATGGAGGAGATGTCAGCTGTAATGATGTTACTGTGGATTTTTTTTTGTTTGTTTAAATTTCATATGCTGTCCTTGTCGGCTGGCAGAAGGGAGGAAGAGGGGATTTGCCTGGGCTGTTTACCTGGGGTCACTGCAATGACTGGAGGATCTGCCGTAGGTGGCTTAATGAGGTACTTGTGGTCATCTGAGACTTTGTAAAACTTGTCAGGTCTTTTGGGAGCTGGGGGCTGGGACTCAAGGGTCTTGCAGGCTGAGGCAAATGCATACAGGTAAGTTGGAATCACAGGGGCAATAGTAGAGGGGGAGGGTGACTCCATCTGAATCTTTTGTACCTCAGTCATCTGTGGGGTATCCCATTTGAAATACTCCCTTCATTTTGGAAATACTCTCGTCAAAAGAAATATCTTCAGGAGGGGAGTCTCCTTCCAAGGAGTCCTTGCCTGGGGAGTAGTAGCTCAGGGTAGAGGCTAGCTGGGATGTGTAAGTCAAAGCATCGGAGGAGGAGGAAGAGGAGTCTTCCTCCGGAGTTTGAGTAGAGGGAATGGAAAAAGCTGAAGATGGCCTAGGACTGACAGCAGGCAAGGTAAGAGCAATTGAAGCTGTGGGCCTAACAGCCATAAAGGCCTGTAACAAAGACTGGGAAAAGGTCTGCCAATCTGGTTGGTCTTCAGTTGAAGTAGTTAAATGCTTGTTTTTTTGTTTCCTCTTAAGATGAGTGGCTGTTTGTGGAGGAACAGGCCTAGAATCCAGTGTCTGGCCTGTGGGAGAAGAGTCCCTTTCTAGCACTGTGGGCGGCTGTCTGAAGTCTGGTTCCCCCTCGACATCAGCTGAAGAGGATGTCTGAGCGACCTCCATGGATGTGTCGACTGAAGATTCTAAGGCAGCTTCCACAAAGGTACCTGCCAAAATCACCAGTTCTTCCGGGCGTCCCTCAGCCCCTAGACCGGTAGTTGGCAGGATGTCCGATGGAGGATCAGAGACAGTAGGCTTTGCAACCTTGGCCTTCTTTTTGGGTGGCTCCACCTCGGCGGCCATCTTGGATTCCATGCCTAGAGTTAAGTGCTTCAGTTGCTGGTTTTCCATGTAAAGTTTCAGAGTTGTCAAACAACTCCGAAGGGTTTTAGGGACGAACGATTGGCAAATGCTACAGGTCGTATGGCCGTGGGATTGACCTAAGCAAAACAAACGAAGCTCATGGGAATCTGTGTGCGGAATCTGGTGGCCGCACTTACATTTCCCCTTTCTACATGACATCAGCTATTTAAAGGGGAGCAACAACCTAAGCATAAGAGAAAAATGAAAAATTCCCCAATGGGGTACTTATCTGAAGAAGTCTTGTGAACTGTGAAGTGAAGTGAGCAAGCTGACATTCGACTGAGGCAGAGAAGTTCTCAGGCCTGTGCATGCGTGCGGACGTCACATTTAAGACCCATGGTTTATGGCCCTGTCCCGTGCACCACACAGCAACCAGGCTTATGATTTTGCATAGGAGTCGGATGTTCAGGTCGCCTGACATTGAGGATCCCACAGTGAGAATACTGCAACATGAGAATAGAAGGGCATCTGTAGTTTCTGGCTGCTTGAGAGTTACTATTAAATATAGGCCTAATACTGTACCCTATACGATTTGTTTGGTTTGACTTTTTCTCAGTTTGGGGAGAAAGGAAATTTATTCCTATCTTCCTTTTTAAAAACTCTAAAAATGTAAGGTATATTTCTGCAGGGGAAAAACAGTGCAACACATGAAAATTGTACTGTATTTCTTCGATGATTTTTTTTTTCTCTGATGATTGCTTGAGAGTGCTGGTTGCTTTTGTTCTGGTTAACTGAGAGTTTACTGTACATTCATAAAAACAGACTGTAACAATAAGTTGACTGAATGATAACTCTGTTTTCTCAATACATACGTTTGGGTTACACAGCTAATGGCATTGGGTAGCCGAGAGTCCATTTTTTTTCTCTCAGTACTCATTAGCTGTGTGTGGCAGATCAGTGTTAAGACAACCTCAAAGAGGCGCAACTATTTAAATGCTTTAGTTGAGCCTCAAGAAAACCATATTCGACATCCTTCCCGAACACAAAAGAAACTGTGTCTGGATTCCAATCCACTATCTTAAAAGGTCATTTTATTTATTTGTTTAAACATTTAAGTGGTTGAACTAGTCTGAGGGCCTTTTTTTCTGCTCTGACCTTAGCCAGTGACAACAGAGTAAGTGTACAAGAGTTTTTACAAACAAGATTACAGTGTACGTGAAGAGTTCCATAAAATATTATCCAACAGTGCTATGTTCAGCTACATTCAGACTAACAGCTAAGAAAACTTTACAAGGAAAGAATTTGTAAAATTTTGCATCAGTGAACACTTTGAAAGATAAGTACAAGTATGGGAATGGAAAAAAATGCAGGTTTCTTTCAAAGATCAGTGCAGAAATAATATTAAGCAAATGAATAAGTAGCATGCTTGGATTTGAGACTGGATGTCTATGTGGAAGACGGACTAAAAAAGTTGATAAAGTAATGCAAGGTTTAATGCTATGAAAACTATGAATCATCTTTTAAATTTTGTAGCTAGAATTAGTGGAAATACAACAGTGTTGTACTGGTGTTTAAGCACAAATATTGGAAGGAATACAGACATTTAATTTATGGACTGAAGATGATAGAAATTTGAGCTATATAAACTGTAGAAGGGAGGTTAATGACAGGTTAGGAACATCTGCACAGGCAAGGTTCAGTGAAGTTCTTCACTAGAGACATAACTGGCAGGCTGAATAATTCCAAAGGTACAGAATTCAACAATGCAGGATAGATTTCTATAAAAAGCCCTATTTACTTGTGTGTGTGTGTGTGTGTGGGGGTAATGTCTAGTGGATAGTGTGCGGGGAAATGGAAAACTGTTGAGAAAGATGACAGCAAAAATTCAGAAAAAGAAGGCTATATATAAGGAGGAGTCAAACTGAAAGTTTACTCTGTCATTTCAAAGTTGTTTGTTGAAATTTAGCAAAGTATACTGATGGTAATGTATATTACACTGAAGAAATGCATACATTATTCAGAGTTTTTGTAAAAGAAAATATATCTGAAGAGTTAGAGTGCTGCATTAGGAAGAGCATATCCTAGCTATGTAATAATTACACTTAATTTCTCCAAATCTTTTGGGTTTCTAATACCATGACAGGAATGGACCCCATTCCCAAGTCAAAAAAGTTCAGAAAATTAGTATTGTTTCATTCTGTCAGCCAAAAGTGCTCTTTACAGCACCAGCAATGTGCCCAGTAATGACTCTTCCTACAATTCATACAGAGTTACATGTATAGGAAGCATATGTAAATATGACTGTAGACTTTTTTTTTTATAAGACCCATTGCTCCTACTACTACTGGAACTATCTGGGTATCTTTCTTCCACACTGCTCTTGTTCCTGCTTGCAATAAAGAATATTTCATAACTCTGTCTCTCTCTGTATGCAGGACATTGTAGTCACTGGGTGTGGTGATCAATGCTACTTTAGTCTTTTCTTTGACAGCTATATCCGGTTTTCTAGCATCAATCTTTTGAACTGTTGGTAATGGATGATCCCATGTGATGTAGACATTTTCTATGATGCATTGTGGCTCATGTTTCCAGTGTTTTTCAGCTACTTTAATACCATAATGTTTGCACAATCCCCAGTGCAACAGTCTTGCCACATTATTATGCCTTTCAATATAAAGTCCTTCTGCCATACCTTCTGTGTACGTCTTCGCAACCAGCAACAAGGTGTGCAACTGTTTCCAATTCTGTTTTGCAAAACCTACATGTCTGTCTCTCCCACATGTTCAATGGACTTTGAAAACCAACGTGTACGTAGCCCACTATCTTGTGCCAATATTAACCTTCCATCTCTTGGTTTGAATTCGCCTCTCCTTAGTCACTCCTGCATTTATTACTGATCGACATGAGGTTCTTTCAGAAGTTTTCTATACTTGCAACTATTTATGCATTTTCCATATTTCTTGCCTTCTCATCTGGTCCTTCACCTTATATTCTTTCTTTTGTTTTGTTTTTTTGGCATGTTCAGTTGCTGCCTGATTTATCTACTTCTGGTTTGATTTGCATTCCTGTTTGACGCCAATATGCTTCTGCTAGTTTAAGCAGAAGTCATCTTAGATTTATTCTCCTCATGTCTCAAAACTTTCACTACGTTTGAGTCTTGTAAGGTCAGCAGATGTGTGGAGTCCCACAATTGCAGATCTATACAGGTAATCAATTTCAAGGAGGCCCATCCCTCCTTTAGAACTGAGAATATATAATCTTGGTATGCACTGATCTTTATAAATTATTTGGTGAGCATGAAGCATCCTTCTTGTTTTCCTAGCTAATCTACCAAATGCGTTTTGGGACCAGTCAATCACTCCAAAACTGTAAGTTAGGATAGGAAGAACAAATTGGTTTATAGCTTGGATTTTCTTCCTAGATGTCAGTGCTGTTTTCAGGATTAATTTAAGTCTTCTAAAATATTCCTTATTAAGCTTTATTTGCATTTGTTCATGTTTTACTGTTGATCCTTCATCAATTCCCAAATATTTCAGTTCCTCATCTGATGAGCTCTACATTTTTAAATCACCAACAAAGAGAATACAAGTCTTTACACTTTGTTGTTTTCTAGGAGCCAAATTATAACCATGGCCTAAGCTGGTATGTAGAGAGCTTAATGGGTTAAGGGCAAGGCAGAACAGCAGCGGTGGCAGAGTCACCCTGGAATATCCCCCTTTGAATTTTTATCCCTGGGATAATAATTTGTCCTTTATCACGGCTTAATTGAAAAGTGGTCTGCCACGGTTTCATGGTCACTGTAATGTAGTCAATCAGTGTAGGATGTATCTTATACATTTTTAAGCACTCTTAACCATGAATGTGGGAAACTATCAAATACTTTTTTGTAGTCAGTCCATGCCATACTTGGATTCTTCCCCTTTTTAAATTTCTCCACTATGACTAACAACAAATCATACTTTGTTCCATATGATTTTCTTTTATTGCCCTTTTGTTCTGCCATAATTGAAGTTTCCTCGAAATGACTATAAACTGCGTCTATACGTCGTTGGAAGGCAAGTTATTGGTCTATAATTTTTAGGGTAGCTTGCAGGTTTACTCAAGTAGGAGCATTGTTTTTCCTGTTGTTAGCCAGGTTGGTATCTGTTCGGGGTGTGCATATAAATAGTTTCTACTCATGGCTAAATCTTTGTGCAAAGATGTTAATACTTTTACCAAAAGTTACATACTGCATCTGGCCCTGGGGTTTTCCAATTAGAGGCTTTTCTTAACTTTATTTAAATCTCCTTGGCTGTTAACTTCATCCCATTTCATATCCTGTAGCTTTAAACTTATTATTTAATTTCTTCTATTCATTTAGCATCTTTATGTTCCACAGGATCTTCATAGATATTTCTCCAAAACATATCTATTTCTTCTTTTTTTTGGTGGTCTTTCAATTTCTTTTACCATGTTTCCCAATTCTCTATAAAACTTCTTGGGTATCAATAAATTGCTTATTTTGTGCTTTTCATTTACATTTATCTTCATATCTTCTAAGTTTTTCCTCCTGTGCTGAAATTTTTAGTTTATTTGCGATAGCGCATGAAAGATCCTGGTCTGTTCTAATACTGCACATTGCTTTTATCACATCTATCTTTCTTAGTATTTTTGTTGATCTATTCCCTCTTCTATAGTCTTCCGACAGTGACACTTCTTGTCTTAACTACTTTATAGTTTTCTCTATTCGATATTTCCATGATGGTATTCAATTTCTCCCCCTCCTTTCCCTCACTACGCTGTGTTCTTGTGGTAGAACTATCTACTATTAATTTAGCTGCACAGTAATGTATCCTGTTTACTTCTGTTACATTGCATGGATCTCTATGAACAGTCCTTATTACTGTGTTCATTTGTTTTATCAGACTTTTGACTTTTTGAGTTTTATTAACCCTCTGCAGTCTATTTCTTTCACTGAGCTTGATATATCTGTCTATTAAAATCAAGCAACTCTTCTCTTAGCTCATTTTCTTCCAAACTGAAGGCACATCCCTTCTTTTCAATTTCCTGCGGGCATTCTAGAGAAGGTTCTACAGCATCTTCCTATGGCACACTCTCTTCAATTTCATCCTGTGCTATACGTTGCTCTGTCATACGGGATCTCACTGGCGTATTACTCCTCAACATTGACTGCATCACAGTTCCCACTTTCCTGTTCCTTCCCTTGCTGTCTAGCTTCACGTGAACATTTATACTTGTTTCCTGTGGAAGGCTCCAAATTATCTTTATATGGCACCTGACCAATTGCTTCCTGTTCCACTGGCTTCTCCTTAATTTGGATATCCACTGTTCTATCCTGTTGTGCTTTCTGAATTAGATTTTCTACACTGAATCCATAACCTCAATTTTTATTTCTTTAACGTCTCCATTACTAACCTCCTTTTCCTCTGTCTTCTTATTAATTACACATAAGAGGATGACTTTCTGTCCTATGAGGCTGTAAAACAGGTTCCCTTGTATGAAGTTTTCAGGTGTCTTAATACAGCAGAAATGGATGATTCAAAGTGGGAGTGGAAATTTAAGAAAGGGATTAAGATTATATAGCTACATATCTGAAAGGGTGGACTGCGTTCAATGTGCTGTGCAAAAATTCAGAGATTTTAAGTGGAGAAGACCCCACGTGTTAGTGAACAATTCAAAATAGCACTGAATGCTTGCATTTGTTAAAGAAAACAAACCCCAAGAAACTTACTCGGAATAAGGAGTCTGAATTAAGGTGATAAGGCTTTGAGAGGGAGAAAGAGCTTAAAGGAGCAAGTTAGGACCAAGAAGAGAACAGGAAACAGAATAGGGAAGAGAGAATGGGGTGCCCAAGACTGATGATTCAGGAGCTCCAGTTTGTAGGGTAGGGTCAAGATATGCAATTAACAGCATACTGATGGAACAATTTGTGAAGTTAGAGAGCCAAAGAACAGTGCTAGAAATAAATGAAAGGGAAGTTAGAGCAAGGAATGAGCCACCCACCAAATTAAAAGCTTTTTAAAATCAGTGAAGGTAACTTCTGCTAGCATGTATTTTTCATATTTTAGGTAAGTCTTTTGTCCATGTTTCTGTAAAATGTACTAGTAGCAAGGAAAATGGCAATGGATGCTTTATAATTTGGTTTAAACCCATGCTAGGAAGGATCATGTATGCTGCTGCTATGAAATAATTCTAGGATTTGGGCATAAAGAAGCTTTTTGAATACTTGTTGGGGACTGATTTGTTGTCACCTTAAAACATTCTGGAAGAAATTAGATTTTAGGAAGTGGAATATTAGTGGCTGTTTTTCATGTTGTTGGCAAGACAGACACACACACACACAAAAATACTTTGAATATAAATTTAGAATAAAGTGACATGTTGAGAAAAGAAATTTTAAATGGAATGTTGGTAAGGAAAGCATGGACTCGTTTAGGTTAGTCATTTAAAATGAAAGGTGCGGTAACAGTGGACTAAGAATGATCATAATTGGATTCAGTACAGTCTCCATGAAGCAACCGGGAAAGAAAGAACAAGTACGTTCTATAATGCCTCATACGGAGGAAGTTCTCCAGCTAACAACTAGTGAAATTATTCATGATGGGTCCCTTTCACATAGTTTCCACTCACAAGGTACTGTAAATAATATTATGATGAACATGCTGTCCTTTAATTTATCTTCGTTTCTGTTGAATGAACACCATGCTTCAGTCTTAAATAAGGGACTGTCTTGTATACCAGCGGACAAATGACATTTTGCTGATGTAGCTATTAATTTAAAACTTTTCGCGAGGAATATAATGTTAAGAACAATATATGGTGTCAGTAGTAGGTCTAATACAACTAAGCTGAGAAGACAGAGCACTTTTTCACCACAGTTAAATTCCACTATTGAAATGTTTTTAAAAATGTGTGAAACTGAGCTAGCACATAAATTGAAGGTTTCACATAAACGTTTTTACAATTTAAATAGTGAGGAAATGGTAGCTTTAAAAGAATTGGAAAACAATGACATGTTAATTATTAGGCCAGCTGATAAAGGGAGCAGTGTTACATTAATGGATATGGAAGACTATGACAAAAGAATATATGACTTATTAAATCAATCTGATACTTATGAAGTTATAAATGGTAAGGCCATTAATGGAATGATTATGAATGTAAAAATATTTTCTATGACTTGTTAATGTGTAGAATGATCAGTAAGGAATTGCATGACTTCCTATGTGTTGATAAACCGAAACTGCCCATTATTAAAGGCCTTCCTAAAGTTCATAAGAGCCTAGTAGGTCCACAACTACGACCCATCGTAGCTGGTGATGGCTGGCTAAGTGAAGCAGCTTAATTATATGTAGAACAGAAATTGAAAGGAGTAGTAGATATGACCTTAACAGTACTAAAAGATACTCAACATTTCTGGAGATGCTAGACTTGCTTACAGCTTTTGAGGAAAATAATACTCGTTATTTACTATACACCTTAGATGTCAAGAATCTATCTACCTCTATACCAAACAAGGAAGATTTAGAAAATATATGAGCATACTTGAGAGAAAACAGATTTTACAGCGGATAACAACACTTATCTGTACTTTATTGGAAGTTATTTTGGAAAACAATATATTTGTTTATAAAGACAGAACGCACTGGCAGAAATGAGGAGTAGCGATGGGCACCCCGTGTGCTAACAGTTATGCCAACATATAGTGTTGGCATACTGGGAAGAACATTTAGTCTTTGCATACTCCATATTACCAATATAGTGTACATTATAGAAGATTTGTGGATGACACAGTCATGCTATAGGGGTGGCACGGACAATGAATTAAAGCAATTTATTGTATATCTAGAAGGGACCACCACCTATTTAAATTTTACTATATAGGCGTCATACGAACAAATTAACTTTTTTGGATGTACATTTATATTATAATAAGGATAATAATTGGCGATAAAGTTACATAAAAAGTCTTGCTGGAAAAATAAACTTTTGCACAGAACTAGTATGCATCTGAATTATATCTATCAAAATGTTATGAGCAGTCAATTGATAAGAACATCTAGATTGTGTACATCAGATGAGGAATTCTCACGAGCCTCTGAATTACTAACAATTTATAGACAGAAGCTATAGCAAAATGGAAGTCAAAAGGCTGATAAAAAACAAAGATGAAATAAAAGCTGTGAAGGGTTATTTCTCAGACAATTATAGAAAAAGGGAAACAGGAAGTAAATATAAGAACAGATAATCTAACAATAAACATAGTAAAGTAACACGTATGCTAGTGATACAGATGAAGTATATAAAGTTATTTAGAATAATTGGAGGCTATTTACTATAGATGAACATATTAAAGTAGGTGAACAACTGCATTTTCTTTTAAAAAATAGTAGGAATTTGAAATGAAGGTTATGCAATGAAAGAAGTTTGGTACCATATAAAGGGAAACGTTTTGGTACTTTTTCTTGGGGCCATTGCAAGGCATGTGGCCTCTAAGAAATAAAATGTTTTTAGACATCCTGGTTAACACTACACATTTTATACTCTTATGCTGATTCTAACACCAAAAATGTGATTTATGTTGCGACTTGCAAACTATGTATGTGTTTTTATGTAGGCAAAACAGATGTTTTAAATAAAGAATTTTGCTACATGCTAGGAATATGCATACTGGGAATTTGAATAATGCCCTAGCTAAACATATACATGAAAATTCTACTCATAGCTTTGAATTCATGGTGTTACAAAGAGCCATTTTTAATGGAAGGGGAGGTGATCTGATCAATACGACAGACTACTGACATTAAATGGATTGCTGATTTGCAATCAGGCAAACCTCCAGGTTTAAATGGTAATGATCCACTTAAACCTATTTTAAAAGGGCGGAGATTGAAAGCATAGCAATGATTGGTTATGTATAGTTTAAATAGTGACTCTCTTATTTTAGTAGATCTGATGAAGGTGTACACTGAAAGTGCTCATCTTTGTATATGGATTTATTAAAATACTAGGTAAGGGTCTGGGGTAGTTAATGCAGACTTCCTCTGTCAAGGAGGAACATGGGCGCCACCCCAGGAGTGAATATGTGGTCACTCATCCATTGATCTAGGTTGCAGCTGAAGAGGGTCTGGGAGGGGCCCTGTCCCTGTTTCATGTGAACTGGAACCTTGTTCTAGAGAAGGTGCCAGTGTCTGTGAGATATATTTCTCTCTCCTGCATGAACTGTTCATGTCAGAGGCTAGGTTAAGATCCCTGGCGAGAGTTACCCTCGTGCAGCTTGATTTATGAATGTGTAGCATTTCCATCAGGCCGGGTCACAGACTGCCCTGTAAGCCAGGCACAGGTCACCTCTTAACAACCTGTAGGAAGCAGGATACAGTGACGGGGCTTTCAGTCTTTCCGAACAAGCTTTGTTTTCTGTGCCCTGTAATTTCTTGGTGAGAAACCTCCATGATTTCTTCAACTGTTTTAGGTGTCTGATGAGGCACATGCAAAAGGGAGCATTGTACTCAATTACTGGTCTGATGAGGGCTGAATAAAATGGAATTATAACATCTTTAGACTGAGATGAGATGCCTTTAATTACATGTGCCACACAGAAGGATTACTTACAACTGTGGATAAGTGGTGGTCAAAGTTCACATTGCTATCAACTTGAGTACCCAGATCACATACCATTGGGTCTACACTGTGGGGGGTGCTGTCTATAATGTAATTATAGCAAGGATATCACTTTCCCAAAGGGAATAATGCATTTTTTGCATTCAGCTTTAATCTATAGCTTTGGTGCAAATCATTTGTCTGCATTAACTCGGCATGCTGTATATTGACATCGTTGGGGGACTCGATGATTGCTCTCAGTTTGCAATAGTCAATGAACCTGGTCAGGCACAGGCCATCCAGGTTTGTCTAGACTTCTGAGAAATTGCAAACAGTAAGGGGCCCATCAAAGAACCCTGTGGTACGCCATTGGTGACTGGTCTTTTGTTGGAGGTGAAGTCACCCAATTTGACAATATGTATCCTGTCGGTGAGCCAGTTGGCTCCCCACTTGGTAACATTTCCAGTTGGGAGAGTTTCTCTATAATACCAGAGCCAGGGACTGTGTTAAATACCTTGGCTAGGTCAAGATGAACAATACGCACTCTTTCCCTCATCTGTGGCCTTGGCGACTTTCTCAAATAAGTCAACCATGTTTAACAGGCCTGATCTACCTTTAAAGAATCTGAACAGAGTTGGGTTCAGAGTCTGGAGATTATCTAGGTCCTTGTTAATAAAGTCCAATATAATTATTTCCATGGCCTTGCAGATGAGGCTAATCAAGCTTATGGGCCTATAATTTCCAGGGTCAGTTGATGGTCCCCCTTTGTGCAGATAGATTACTGCTGCTGTCTTCAACTTCTGCTGATAACAGCCAGTTTGTAGGATGTGGTTAAACAGGAATCCAGGTGGATCTCCTAGGCATGTTTTAAGTTGTTTAAAAGGCAATTGGGATGTTGTCTGGTCCCACTGATGCTGTGCTTTTGGTCTTGGAAAGCACCAAGATGACTTGCTCTCTTGAGATATTAGGCTGAGGAATGGTGACAGGTATACTTTGGGGGATGAATGGAGGGGACAGGGTGGTGAAGTTTACTCCAAATCTGTCAGCTTGTCCAGTTGAGTATTGGCGGTACCATCCACAATCAGTTCAGTGGATAGCTGGATATTCCCTTTTAGACTTCAGACATAGTTAAAGAATGCCTTGTGGTTATCCTTACCTAGGCAGATTATTTTTACTGCATAATTAGCTTAGGAGGACATGATAAGATCTCTAATTTATTTAAGACAGAGAGGGATTTCTTCCTCTGCTGAGCCAGTTCACTCCTGTTCTTGGACATTAGTTTTTTTTTTTTTTTGTTGTATAGCCTGTTTATACTCTGGGTCCACCAGGGTGGCAAGACCTGGTTTTAATCCAGTCAGGTACAGCCAATTCTATACAACTGCTTAAGTGGCTATACAGGGCATTGGTGTACATCTCTGCATAGGAGTCTATGTTACTCGTGTTCTAGGGGGCTTTGAAACTTCTTACACCATCACCTTGTAGCAAGCAATTTGTCTTTGAAAAATTCTAAGTGTTTTTGAGCTTGATGGGGTATCTGGTCTTATAATCACATCAAACAAGACTGACTTATGGTCCGATCTTTCCAGACAGGACATAACACGGGTGGGGTGGGGGTTTATTGTTCTCCCAAGTTAATGAATACCATGTCCAGGACATTTGAGCCTCTTGTGGGTGTGCTGACTGGCTTATCTTCGTTTTGTTGCACAATGTATGTGCGATCGCCCTGTTGTGTGACCCGCATTACCGAAATACAGAGAAAGTACAGTTGTGTACCTACCATAAATGTAGATGTTCGAGTGTATTCACTGTTGCAGTCATTACACTTGGGTTATCCTCCTGGCAGGCTACCCGCAGTCGGCCAGAATTCCAAAGTCCTGGTCCGGCATCAGTTGCTGTTGCCTCTCCCCTGACATCAGTGTGCCAGGGATATAAAAGATGCAGCAGATGCCATTTTCTTCAGTTTTTATTGCCCCAGATGTCAGGTGCCCCCCCGAAGGGTAGGCTAAAAAATTATGCCAATAAAAATGCATACAGTAAAATAAACATTACCTTCATCTACAAGCAAATACACCACATAGGTTGTATAGGATAGAGAAGTAGGGATAAGTCCCAGCAAAGAAAGGGGGATGGTGGGTGGGTAACCTAGACTGCAACACTGAATACACTCGAACATCTACATTTAAGGTAGGTACACAACTGTACTATGTTCATCATGTTTCACTGTTGCAGTCATTACACTTGGGTAGAACACCAAAGCTGAGGTTGGGTCGCTGGGTGTAAATAGAATTAGGCGAGGCTATAAGGCCCTGCAGAAATGCAGTGGCGAAGCCTGCTCTGGCTTTAGAGTAAAGAGGTAAGTGGTAGTGCCTTGTAAAAGTGTGCACTGAAGTCCAAGTTGCAGCCTCTAAAATGTCCTTGGTTGGTACTCCTCTGAGAAAGGCTGCTGCTCTGGTTGAATGTGGCCTAATGCCCTTAGGCACTGATTTGCCATGTTGAGAATAGGAGAAACAAATGCAATGGCCTATCCATTTTGAAATAGTCTGCTTTGAAATGGCCTTTCCTTGGGGTCCTGCAGTGTATGCCACCTAAAGTTGCTATGTTATTCTGAAAGCTTTAGTTCTGTCCAAATAGAAGCGTAGTTGTCTGTGTATGTCCAAAGAATGCAGAAGTCTCTCCCCCTTAATTCTGTGGGTTTGGATAAAAGGTAGGCAAATGAATAGTTTGATTGAGGGCCACACTGGACACTACCTTAGGCATAAAAGAAGGGTTTGTTCTCAGAGAAACCCTGTCTGGATGAAAGATTATAAAAGGTTCCACAGCCATTAATGCCTGAAGCTCTGAGACTCTTCTTGCTGAAGTGATTGCTAGGAGCAGAGCTGTTTTCCATGATAAAAATTTTATATCAGCTGTACTGGCTGGCTCAAAAGGAGGCAGTGTGAGTTTTTCCAAGACGAAATTGAGATCCCATGCAGATGTTGGTGCTCTTCTTGGGGGGTCTTAAGTTTTTGGCCCCTCTGATGTACTGCCTTAGTAGGGGTGCGAAAAAATAGGAGGGTCCATATTGTAATGTGCTGAAATTGTAGAGGCATGGACCTTGATTGATGAAAAGGATAGGCCTTTGTTTAGCATCTCAGTTAAGTATTGTAAAATTTTAGGAATGTTTGGTTCCAGTGTATCAACACCTTGTGCCTGATTCCAGGCACTGAATGTTTTCCATTTTTCTGCATAAGATTTTCTGGTGCTTGGCTTTCTGGCCTCCAGAATAACATCCATAACTGCTTTGGAAAGAGGTGTGTTGTGAATTTTCACTGTATTCACCATGCTGCCAGATTTAGGGTTTTGAGTTGGCTGTTCAGGATCGGATTGTTCTGTTGGGTAAGTGAGGAATAAGAGGCAATGTCCAGGCTCAGCCCTGTGAAAAGCTCTTTAGGATTGGATACCAGTGCTGGCGTGGCCAGTCAGGGGCAATCAGTATCATTTTCGGCTTCTCTTGTCTGACCTTTAGGAGTACCTTGGATAGGAGAGGCAGTGGAGGAAAGGAATATACTGTAAGGGTTTTCCAGCTGAAAGCTAGGAAATCCACTTTCCATGCTTGACTGTGATAAGTCCTTGTGCAGAATTTCTGTAGTTGGCAATTGTGAGGAGAGGCAAATAGATCTATGTCCGGGCGTCCCCATTTCCTTGTTAGCATGGTGAAGATTTGTGGCTCCAGTTTCCACTCGTGGGGATCCATGAGGTTTTGGCTTAGCTCGTCTGCCAGTGTATTTGTCTTTCCTGGCAGGAATTGTGCTTGCAGGTGTACTTGGTAGTCCAGTGCTGTGTTCCACAAAGTCATGGCTAGTCTGCAGAGTGGGTAGGAATGAGTGCCTCCCTGCTTGTTTATGTACCACATAACTGTTGTATTCTCTGTCTTTATCAGTAGTTGTCCTGGATGAAGCAAATCCTTCAAAGCTGTCAGGGCATTTTGAACAGCTAGCATCTCGTTTTGATTGACATGAAGATGCATTTGGCTTGCAGGCCATGCTCCCTGAATACATTTTCCTGCCATGTGGGCTCCCCGGGCATAGTCTGAAGCATCTGTTGTTATTGACTGCCTGGCTGTGGGTATGGTGAATGCTGTCCCTTGTTGAGGTGACAGGCTTTTGCCCACCATCTAAACTCCTGTTGCAGGCAGGGAATGAGTGTAATCACATTTTCCAGGCTGTGGCATTTTTAGATACCACTGAAGTTTCCTCATATGCAGTCTTGCATATGGAATCAGTAGGATGCAGGATGCCATGAAGCCCAAGGCCTGCACAATTTTTCTTGCAGATAACGGAGTCTTTGTTGCCAACATTTTGAAGTAAGAAGTCAGTTGCCTTTGTCTGGCGTGAGAGAAGCCATCTGGGCAGTTGTGTTTAAGCTTGCACCCAGGAATATTATCTCTTGAGAGGGTATTAGTTTTGATTTCTTTTCGTTTACTGTGTACCCTAGGCAAATTAATAATCTTTTTACAAACGCCAGATGCTGTAGTAGAATGTCCTTCTTCTCTGCTTGAATGAGGCAGTCGTCCGAGTAAGGATATATTTGTATTCCTCTTTGTCTGCAATAAGCAATTACTGGTACCAGGCATTTTGTGAAGACCCTGGGCGCAGTAGATAAGCCAAAGGGCAGTGCAGAGAATTGGTAATGCATTGATCCAGCTATAAGTCTGAGATATCTTCTGCAATTTTGTCTGAATGGGACATGCAGGTATGCCTCTTTTAGGTCCAATGTTACAAGCCAGGCCTTCTTGCCCAGCATGGGCAGGAGTTGCTGTAGAGTCAACATTTTGAATTTTGGAACATCCAGAAATGTGTTTAGAGTAGACAGGTCCAGTATTGGTCTCCAGGCTTTCTCCTTTCTGGGCACCAAGAATAGTCTTGAATAAAAACCTTGTCCCTGCTCTTGTTGTGGTACTTGCTGAATAGCTCTCATGTCCATGAGATATTATACTTGCTTTTGTGCCTCTGCCCATTGATTGTGTGGCAGGTCTGGCATAACTTTTGCCTTTGGCAGGGTGTGAAAGTGGAACCTGTAGCCCTGGGACACTATATTTAAAACCCATTTGTTCTTGGTAATCCTGTGCCAATTTTGTGAAAAAAGTGCTAGTTTTCCCCCTAAAGGGGCTGCCAAAAGATAAGTGCTCGGTGCTGGCAGAGGAAAGTCATTGGGACTTGTTTTCTGTAGGGCTGTGATTTGTCTTCTCTGCTTTTGGAGGTAGGAGAACTCCATTGTTTAGGCCTATAAGAGCCTTGGGGCTGAGATCTATCTCTCGGGCATCTGTATTTGCCTCTTTGTGGCCTGACACTGGAAAGGACCAATTCTTAGTAGGCCAGTTCCTGCTAAATCTAGGTGGCTGTACCCGTAAGAAATCCTTTATTGTTTGCATAGATTTCGCTTTGTCCTCCATTTTCTTCAAAACCTCCTCTAATTTAACACCAAATAAAGTTATCATGCTGTAATGAAGCATCTAATAATTTTGCTTTAACATGATCAGGCAGATTCTGTTCCTTTAACCAAGCATGCCTTCTAATGACAGAACTCGTAAGTGCGGCCCTGCAAGAGGCCTCCAAAGAATCAAATCCACATTAAAATGTATGCTTTCCCACTTGTTCAGTTACATGCAATAAATCCTGCAATTCCTTATTTTCAGCACATTCAGAATTTGTCAACATTTTTTGTTTAAGCAGAGACAGTAGGTACTGCTGATATTTAAGCATATGAAATTGACAATTTAAAGCCCTTACAGCCATTGACAATTTAAAGCCCTTACAGCCAGAGTAGCAGAAGTGTAGACCTTTTCCCCCATCTGTCTAGAGCCTTAGAATCCCTGTCAGAGGGAATAGGGTTTTTTGCAGTAGCAGCTTTGACCCCTTTGGGACCCTGAGAAATAGTTTCTGGGTCAGCAGCAGGGTTTTTGTAAAGAAATTTATGATAATCTGGGACCCTGTAGCATCTGTCTGGCTTAGCAGGAGCAGGGGGTAAAGAGTCTGGTGTAAGGCCGTATTCTGAAAATACATCATCCACTATGTCTAGCACAGGGGAATAGCCAGGGGCCTGTGCTGAGGAAGTAACAAAAAATCTCTAAGCCTTTTCTTAGATTCTAAGTAATCTTGGCTCTCCCAGTGGAAGTGCTCCCTCATGGTATGCAACGTTTCCCCAAAAGAATAATCCGCAGGAGGAGAGGCTGAAGGGATAGATTCTTCAGCATCAGAATCCTCATAAGGAGGAAGAGGGTATTCCTGATCAGAAGAGGAGTCAGAGGAAATGGAAACCTGATCTGAAGTGTCATATTCTATCTCTTGCCTAGGCCTCTTATCAGGAGGGGGATGGGTGCCCCTGATCAGAGTAATTAGGTCTTCGGCCATTTTGAGCATCTGTTTTTTAGGCATGGAGGCCTGTCCTGGAGATTGCTGTACTTGTTTCTTTGTCTTTTGAACTGCTTTAGTCTTTGATCTTGATGCTGAAGTAGGCTTTACATATAAAGTACAGTTTTGTACCTACCATAAATGCAGATGTTCGAGTGAATACCCCGCTGCAGTCATCATACTTGGGGTTATTCCTGTCGTCAGGTGGTCCCCGCAGTCGGCCTGAATTCCAAAGTCTTGGTCTGGCGTCGGTTGCTGTTGCTTCTTCCCTGACATCAGAGCGCCAGGGGTATATAAGAGGCATCCGACGCCATTTTCTTCAGTTTTTCTTGCCCCAGATGTCAAGTGCCCCCCAAAAGGTGGTCAGTAGATAGTACCAATAATAAAAGCTTAGCACAAACAAAACATCCCTCCAGCTATAAGCAAATACACCACAAAGGTTGTATCAGATTTTAAGGTATTGAAAGGTTTTAGTTAGGTCAGAGGGGATGAAGGGAGGGTAACCTGGACTGCAGCAGGGTATACACTCGAACATCTACATTAATGGTAGGTACAAAACTGTACTATGTTCATCGTGTTACCCTGCTGCAGTCATCACACTTGGGTAGAATCCCAAAGCTAAGGATGGGAAGTGGAGTCAAACAGGGTTAGAGGATGCTAGAAGGCCCTGCAAAACTGCAGTGGCGAAGCCAGCTCTAGTCTTGGAGTAAAGAGGTAAGTGATAGTGTTTGGTGAAGGTGTGTACTGAATTCCAAGTTGTAGCTTCCAGAACATCCTTGGTTGGCACCCCCCTGAGGAAGGCTGTAGATGTAGCTGCTGCCCTGGTAGAGTGGGGACTTATGCTAGCAGGAACTGGTTTTCCATGGTGGGTGTAGCAAAAACGTATGCAATGTCCTATCCATTTGGAAATGGTCTGTTTTGAGATAGCCTTTCCTTGTGATGCTGTAGCATAGGATACAAAAAGCTGGTCAGATTTTCTGAAAACCTTAGTTTTATCCAAGTAGGAACGTAGCTGCCTGTGAATGTCCAAGGAATGCAAGAGTCTTTCTCCTTTGTTCTGTGGATTTGGAAAGAAGGTGGGTAAATGGATGGTTTGATTTAGAGCCACACTTGATACCACCTTAGGCATAAAGGAGGGGTTAGTTCGTAGAGAAACTCTGTCTTGATGAAAAATGAGGAAAGGCTCTACTGCCATTAGTGCCTGAAGCTTTGAGACTCTTCTGGCTGAAGTAATTGCTAGCAGCAGGGCAGTCTTCCATGATATAAAAGTAAGCTGAGAAAGCTGGTTGAAAAGGAGGTAGCGTAAGTTTTTCCAGAACAAAATTGAGGTCCCAAGTTGGTGATCTCCTGGGAGGCCTAATGTTTTTGGCCCCTCTGAGAAACTGCCTTAGAAGTGGATGTGAAAATAAGGGAGGATCCGTGTTGTAGTGAGCTGAAATAGCTAAGGCATGGATTTTAATAGATGAAAGAGAAAGCCCTTTGTGTAACATCTCAGTTAAATATTGTAGAATCTGAGGTATGTCCGGCTGAAGGGTATTTTGGCCTTTAGCTTGGTTCCAGGCGCAAAACCTTTTCCATTTGTCTGAGTAGGCTTTCCTGGTGCTGGGCCTCCTGGCTTCCAGAATAACATCCATAACAGCTTGTGAAAGAGGAGCTGGCTGGTTGCTTAGGTGATTTGCCATGCAGCCAAATTTAAGGTTTTGAGCTGGCTGTGTAGAATCTGACTGTCTTGCTGTGTGAGCAGATGAGTAATTTGTGGTAAAATCCATGGTGGGCCCTGGGCCATATAACTTAATGTGGGTACCAGTGCTGGCGTGGCCAGTCTGGGGCAATGAGTATCATTTGAGGTCTCTCCATCCTGACTTTCAGCAGCACCTTTGTGAGAAGGGGCAATGGAGGGAAGGCATATACTTGTCAGCATTTCCCAACTGAATGAGAGTGCGTCCACTTTCCAAGCTTGATGGTGAAATGTCCTTGTACAAAATTTTGTTAGCGGATAGCTTTGGGGGCTGGCAAACAGGTCTATGTCTAGATGCCCCCATTTTTGAGTTATCATTGCAAATACTTGTGGATCCAGTTTCCACTTGTGGGGATCCATGATGTTTCTGCTTAGGTAGTCTGCCAATGTGTTCTTTTTTCCTGGCAGGAACTGAGCTTGTAATTGAACTTGGTAAGCCAGTGCTGTGTTCCACAAGGTCATTGCTTGCCTGCATAGAGGGTAGGAGTGTGTACCCCCTTGTTTGTTTATGTACCACATTACTGTGGTGTTGTATGTCCTTATTGTAAGCTGTCCTGGATGTAAGAGGTCCTTGAAGGCTGTCAGGGCATTCTGTACAGCTAGCATTTCTTTTTGATTGATGTGCAGATTCCTTTGATCTGCAGTCCATATGCCTTGAACGCACCGTCCTGCCATGTGTGCCCCCCGGGCGTAGTCTGATGCATCTGTTGTCATAGCTTGCCTGGTTGGGGGTAAGGTGAAAGGATGACCCTTGTTGAGGTGACATGCCTGTGACCACCATAGAAACTCCTGTTGGGGAATGAGAGGTGGTATTGTTTCCAAGATGTGGCTGTGTTGAGTCCATACGCTTTTTAGGTACCATTGTAATTTCCTCATATGCAGTTTTGCAAATGGTATTAGTAGTATGCAAGATTCCATGAAGCCCAAGGCCTGCAGAATTTTTCTTGCAGGGAGTTGGGTCTTTGTTGCCATTGTTTTGAAGTATTGAGTTAGTTGTAGTTGTTTGTCTGGCGTCAGATAAGCCATCTGGGCCATTGTATTCAAGATGGCACCCAGGAATGTCATATTTTGTGAGGGCACTAGTTTTGATTTCTTTTCGTTTACTGTGTACCCTAGGCAACTTAGAAGGTGTTTTACAAAAGCCAGATGTTGTAAGAGAATGTCCTTGCTTTCTGCTTGGATGAGGCAGTCGTCCAGGTATGGGTATATTTGAATTCTTCTTCGTTTGCAGTATGCAATTACTGGTGCCAGGCATTTTGTGAAGACCCTGGGCGCAGTAGATAAGCCAAAGGGTAGTGCAGAGAATTGGTAATGGGTTGAACCTGCAATGAAACAGAGGTATCTTCTGCAATTTTGTCTGATAGGGACATGCAGGTATGCCTCCTTGAGGTTCAACATTACTAGCCAAGCTTTCTTGCCCAACATGGGAAGAAGCTGCTGTAGTGTTAGCATCTTGAATTTGGGTACTTGCAAGAAGGTGCTTAGAATTGAAAGGTCCAGAATGGGTCTCCAAGCATTGTCCTTTCTGGGGACTAGAAAGAGCCTTGAGTAAAAATCCTTGGCCTTGCTCCTGTGTAGGTACCAGATGAATGGCTCTCATGTCCATGAGAGCTGTAATTTGTTTTTGTTCCTCTGCCCATTGATTTTGTGGCAGGTTTGGCATTCCTTTTATCCATGGCAAGGTGTGGAAATGGAATCTGTATCCTTGTGAGATAATGTCTAGGACCCATTTGTCCTTTGTGACGATGCGCCAGTTTGTCTGCAAAAAGTGCTAATTTTCCTCCCAAGGGAGCTGCCAAGAGAGTTTTGCTTGGCAGTTTGAGGTTTAAGTCATTGTGTTTACCTTCTAGCAGTTTGGGACCTGCCTTCTCCTCCCTTCTGTGTTGCAATGCCCCATTGTTGAGGTTTGTAAGGGATTTGTGCTTGTCCTCTGCCCCTTGGGCGCCTGTATTTACCCCTCTGTGGTCTGTCAGAAGCTGGAAAGGACCGATTTTTTGTTGGCCAATTTCTGCTGAAGCGTGGGGGCTGTACCTGTAAGAAATCTTTGACAGTCTGCATAGATTTTGCCTTATCCTCCATTTTCTTTAAAACCTCTTCTGCTTTAACCCCAAATAAGACATACTGCTGTAAGGGTGCATCTAGTAACTTTGCTTTAACATGATCAGGCAGAGTTTGTTCCTTTAACCAAGCATGCCTACGTATAACAGACCCAGTAAAAAGCTGCTCTACAGGAAGCTTCCAAGGAATCAAATCCACATTGTAAAGTATGTTTGCCCACCTGTTCAGCTGCATACAACAGATCCTGCATTTCCTTGAATTCAGACTGTTGAGGGTGCATGCTCATCTTTTGTTTTATTTGAGACATTACGAATTGCTGGTATTTAAGCATGTGAAATTGATAATTTAGTGCTCTCATAGCTAGAGTAGCTGAGGTGTAAACCTTCTTCCCCCACATATCTAGTGCTCTGGAGTCCCTTTCAGAGAGTACAAGATTTTTAGCCATAGAAGCCTTAGCCCCTTTGGGACCCTGGGAAATTGTCTCTGGATCAGCAACAGGGCTTTTGTAAAGGAATTTGTGAGAGTCAGGCACTCTATAGTATCCATCTGGTTTGGCTGGAGCAGGAGGCAGAGAATCTGGATTTAGACTAGATTCTAAGTAAACATCATCCACAATGTCTAAAACTGGGGGCGATAGCAAGTGGTCTGTGCCGGGGGAGTAAAATAAACTCTCGGAACATTTTCTTTGAGTCTGAGTAGTCCTGACCTTCCCAGTGGAAATGTTCCCTCATGGTATGTAAGGTTTCCCCAAAGGAATAGTCTTCAGGGGGAGAAGCTGAGGGAATGGAATCTTCAGCATCAGAATCTTCATAAGGGGGAAGGAGTAATCCTGCTCCCCAGAGGAGCCTGAGGAAATAGACACTTGATCAGAGGAGGCATAATTCTCTTCTTGTCTAGGCCTTTTGTCGGGGGGGGTTGGGAACCCCTGATTAAAGAAATCAAATCTTCAGCCATTTTAAGCATCTGTTTCTTAGGCATGGGGCCTTGAACTGGAGACTGAAGTACAGTCTTTTTTGGCTTTAGAGGAGTCTTAAGCTTAGCATAAGATTTTATGGTGAGAGTAGTCGATCTGAAGACACCTTCTGAAACCGAAGGTGTTTCTACAGCACCGGCTTCTCCTTCTGCAATGTCGTCGATAGGGCCTAAAGAAAATGGCTGCGTCAGCCTAGAACTCTCTGCTAGAGAATCCGAAGCGGTCTGGGGTTCCAATTCTGCGGTAGCCAGGGGCTGCGTAGGCGCCTCACTGAAAACCGGAGAACCAGCCGAGGCCTCGGAGTCTGGCTTGGATCTAGGCTGTCTGTCTTTATCTTTGCGTTTTTTATGTATGCCGGTAGTCGGTTGCTCCAACGGCATAGTGTAATTAAATTTCCTACCGAAGTAGTGTTGTGTGAAATCAAAGCGTCGCTTTATAGTTCGCTTATTGTTAACTTTTTGTTTTATTGTTAACTTTTTCTGACATCGGACTGAGGCAAGAAAAGGTTCCCCAACGGGGTACTTAGCTTTGAAGACTTCGGACTGAAACTATTCGAAAATCTCAGGTGTCGGCCGACCGGCACTTGCAAACTGCTTCTGCTTCGGGCACCGCGCGGCAAGAAAGACTGAAGAAAATGGCGTCAGATGCCTCTTATATACCCCCTGGCGCACTAACGTCAGGGAAGAAGCGACAGCAACCGACGCCGGACCAAGACTTTGGAATTCAGGCCGACTGCGGGACCACCTGACGACAGGATAACCCCAAGTGTGATAACTGCAGCAGGGTAAAACGATGAACATCTGTGCAGGCCTGAAAACACCCTCAGAAGCCGATGCCTGCTCAGTGGATCCGGACCCATCTGGGGGAATTGTTTCCGAGTGTCCAATACCTTGAGTATCCAGAGGCCTAGCTGCCTCCACGTGGGAGTCGTCAGCGGCCTGTGGCTCTGAGGTAGCGGGCGTCAGGGGCTGCGAAAGTGCCTCACTGAGAACCGGCGACTGGCTTAGAAAAAGCCTTGTCATCGGTTTTGGACCCCGGATGCCTGTCCTTTTCTTTTTCCTTGTGCTTTTTGTGAACTCCGGTCGGCTGTTCCGCCGGCATTGTATAATTAAATCTTCGGCCGAAGTAATGAAAGGCAAAATCCAACTGACGCTTAATAGTGCGTTGGTTAAATCTAGCACAAAACCGATAGCTAGCAACGTTGTGATCAGGGCCTAGGCAAGGAATACAGCAAGAATGAAAATCCTTATGAGTTATTTGCTTCCCACTAGAAATATAATAGTTAACTTTTTCTGACATCGGTCTGCAGCAAGAAAAACGTTTCCCCAACGGGGTATTTAGCTTTAATGAAGACTCCGGATCTAAAATTCGATTTCAAAAATCTCAGGAGTCGGCCATCCGGCACTTGCGAACTGCTTTTGCTTCGGGCACCGTGCGGCAAGAAAGACTGAAGAAAATGGTGTCGGCTGAATCTTTTATACTCCTGGCGCACTGACGTCAGGGAAGAGGCGACAGCAACAGACGCCGGACCAGGACTTTGGAATTCTGGCTGACTGAGGGTAGCCTACCAGCAGGATAACCCAAGTGTAATGACCGCAACAGTGAAACACGATGAACATCTTCGAAGGAACAAATGTTGAAAATGGTTTGCTGGAAAGCCATTTCCGACATTTAATCCATGTGTCTGAATGGCAAAAAAAGCATTCGCTTATTTGCCATTCAAACACATGGTGAATCGGCATTGTCATTTTTTTATGCAGCCGTACTTTTGGCATTATGCATGTAGGACACATGGCGGACGACAATTCAAAGGTAAACTGTGCTGACTAGTTGTTCCAGAGCATTTGCACTGGCAAAGTCCAAAAACCTCTGAGCCAGCATATTTGTGGGTCATGTACGTTTCCCAGTCAATGGCAAGATTATTAAAATCATCCATGAATAAAGTGTTGGGCTGTATTGCAAGTGACTCCAGTAAGTCCAGGCATGTGGTATGCTTTTCCTGTTTCATGGTGGGGGACCTATAGTTAGCGGTAGCGGGCTTTGTCTATAGTTAACTGGACACAGAGTAGCTTAAGAGAGTCATACCGTCTGACCAGTCTAGAGGTGTACTTATCTTTAATAAAGATGGATACACCTCCTCCTTCGGTTCTTACACGTTCAATTTGTGGTCTGAACGTATGAACAGCATTGCAGTCTTGAAGGCCAAGGCACTTTCCAAGCTTTTCAACCATGTGTCAGTGACTGCACAGATGTCAGCATCTTCCAAACTAAGGAGTGCTTTCCAGGGAGAGCATCTTCTTCTTTAGATGCCTAGCATTAAGCAGCAGTACCTTGAGTTTATCCAGAGTACCGCGGTGGTGGTGCTGCGGTAGCGTTGTCGCCTCTCAGACGCTGTCCGGTTCGATTCTCAGCTACAGCGTCTTCTGCGTGGAGACATGCGTGAATGGGCGTACCTTTGTTGAAGGTTGCGTGTCAGGGCTGGTAACTCGGCACGTAAAAATCAACTACCAATCATTAGCGGACCGGAGTTCCGCTGTGGCGACCCCTAACCGGGAAAAGCCGAAAGACACAACTAACCTTGAGTTTATCCAAAGAGGATTTTGTTACGTTGGAAGGTTGGTCATTTTGACACTGCCTAAAAAAGTCACAATAGGGGGTGGCTAATGCCTTTACCGGTATCTGAAATTCTGGAGGAGACCGGTGCAGATCATCTCTGTCACAGCAGCATGGCCTGTCGACCTTGTCTTCCCAGGCTGACACATAGTAAATCCACTTGGACTAACACCAGAAGCTAAGCACTGAGGGATCCTCCTTTTATTTCTGCAGACATTGCGCACACTGACTTAGCATGTTATTAGGTGGTTAGTATTTATTACGTTGTCATAAATACTGTTCTATTTAAAACTGATACATCTGGCTGGATCTTATGGTATGATGCTGGTGATAGTTATACAGTTTAATGCAGTTCATCCAGTGTTACTAATAAAGTATATGATATAATAAAGAGGGTATATCATCAACAAAGTGGCTAGAACTGCTAGTAGGGGTAGGGACTCTCTCTGGATGAAAGTACATTATGCTCTTATCTAGCATTTAAACAGTCTCTAATACGACTTTGCAGGACTAGTGTGCCTGTGTGTGCGAAGAAAGAATATTTTGGCTACTTGAGCGAAACAAATCTGAAATGTGACTTTAGTCATTACTATTAATTTTTTCACACAAACATCTGAGAAGGATGAACTCATTGATGTAGCTGTAATTGCTGGGTTTGGGAGATATCTGTAGATAAAAATGAGAGACTCTGCTGAACTGATAAAGTTAAAAAGGTATTTGTCTTTACATGACTAGTGTGCATTTATGTAAAGCAAACTGTGATAACATGACCTCAGTAAATCAGTAAAATATTCCAATCAGCCATGTGAGGTGTGCACAGTTGATTTACTAGCTGCAATTGAGTACATATATTGGTGGATTATGACAGCAGTTTCCTTGGCCTTTTATGGTTGAAATATTCTGAAATGGGTTCTTTTGTCATTTTTAGTTCATACATTTTTTCACTGCTTACTGGAAAAAATGTTCAAAATAAGAAGTTATGTACCTACCATAACGTTCCATGTTAGTTGTCTTCTCTCGCCTTCTTTCTTGCTTGATGGGTTCGGAGCCGATCCCTCGGCTCCGACTCGGCACTTGCTAAGCTCGAGAGTCACTTTTACCAGCTCGAGGCAGCCCCATATCCCATGATGCAAGGCGGTAAGTACCCAGATCTCGTTTGATGACAAAGGGCAATAGCACCAAGCATAACATACTTCCCAAAGGAAGAAAGAAAACTAACAGATGGAAGAAGGACCAGGTCTGAATGGTCTTCAGCATAACAGTTTCTTATAACAAGGTCTGTCCAGGCCAGGGGGAAGGAGGGAGGGTCGCAAGAAAGAAGGCGAGAGAAGACAACTAACATGGAACGTTATGGTAGGTACATAACTTCTTAATGTTAAGTTGTCAATCTCGCCTTCATTCTTGCTTGATGGGACCGCGTCCCTAGCACCTCTATCCTGGGTGGCTCAATGGAACAGACTCTTGAGGACTGTAGAGCCAAAACTGGCTCTGTCCCTGGAGGCCAAGTCCAATTTGTAATGGGAAACAAAAGTGTGAGGAGTGGCCCAAGTGGCCGCTGCACAAATAGTGTCTAAAGGAAGTCTAGCTTGAAAGGCTGTAGAAGTAGCTACTAGTTGAATGTGCTTTAGGTTTTGAGCACAGCTGTTTTCCCCTGAGCAGATAAATTTCAGAGATGACTGAAGAAAGCCATCTGGACAAGGTCACTTTAGAAACAGGAAGGCCTTTTTTATTATCCGCATAGGAAACAAAAAGTTGATCAGATTTTCTAAATTTTTTTGTTCTGTCCAAATAATATCTAAGTTGACGGTGGACATCAAGATAATGTAGTTTTTGTTCAGCTCTGTCTGAATAGTTTGGGAAAAATACAGGGAGATCAATGGATTGATTCAAATTGGTCTTTGAAGCGACCTTAGGCAAAAAGGTCGGATTAGTTCTCAAAGATACTCTGTCTTTGTGACAACCAAATAGGGGTCGAACCGATAGAGCATGAAGTTCAGACACCCTCCTGGCCGATGTAATAGCCACTAGGAATAAAGTTTTCCAAGAAAGAAATTTCAGGGAACAAGAAACAGCTGGCTCGAAGGGGAAGAATCAAGGATGTCAGCACTAAATTTAGATCCCACTGAGGAGGAGGATTCCTGATTGGAGGCTTTAGTAGGAAAATTCCTTTCAAGAAGGCCCTGCAGAGCCTATGGGACATAATATTATGATCTGCGACCCGACATGAAAGTTGGAGATAGCAGCCAATTGAACTCTGACTGTGGAAGAAGAGGAGCCTGCATGAAAAATCTCTGCTAAGAAGTCCAGGACTGCCTGAACAGGGGCAGTGAAAGGATCAATATTCTTGGCCTTAGCCCAATAAGAGAAACGTTTCCATTTGCTTGTATAAATCCTCCTGGTAGAGGATTTTAAAGAAGCTACTATGATGTCTCTAACTGGGTTAGAGATCAAAGGAAGCCTGGCTAAGGAAGGAAGTGGAGCAACCATGCTGTGAGGTTGAGAGAAGGGATAGACCGGTGCAGCTGACCGGATTGGTGAAACAGAAGATCTGGCACTGGGTCCAGATGCCACGGCTGCACCAAAAGGTGATGGAGGAACGGGAACCAAACTTGTCGAGGCCAGTAAGGGGCAATGAGAATCAATTTGGCTCTCAAAACGGTAGCTTTCTGGATAACTTGAGGGATCAGAGGAAATGGAGGGAAGGCATAAAGAAGTCCCTGGGGCCAATCCTGGGTCAGAGCGTCTCTGGGGGGATGGCCTGGTAGAGGGAAGAGACAGAAGAAGTCTGGGCATTTGCTGTTTTGGGGAGTAGCAAAAAGATCGCAACATGGACGACCCCATTCCAGAAAAATCTCTTCCGCTATAGATTGCTTGAGAGACCACTCGTGAGGCATGAGAATAGCTCTGCTCAATCTGTCCGCTACAATGTTGGTTTTCCCAGGGATATGCGTTGCTACCAGAAACCGATGAGAGGAGATTGCCCATTGCCATAGTCTGAGCGCTTCTCGACACAAAGGGTAGGACTTGGTTCCGCCCTGTTTGTTGATATACCAAACTACAGACATGTTGTCTGCGTGGACTGCAATTGTCCCTACGGGAAGAAAGTCGTTGAGGGCTTGCAACGTTAAAAGCACTGCTCTCATCTCCAGGACATTTATGTGCAGGTGGTACTCGAACGGCTGCCACGTCCCATGAACCATCCTGCCCTGATAATGACCCCCCCACCCGATCAGGGAGGCATCCGTGGTGACAGTGGCTATCGGGGATGGGGGTACAAAGTACCTGCCTTGGTGAACCTGAGGAGATGTGATCCACCAGGCAAGATGCTCTTTGCATGTCTGTGTCACCAGAATCTGGTGACGCATTGGAAGTTGTTGGTACGACCACTGTGTGAACAGCATCCACTGAAGAAGGCGCATGTAGAAGCGAGCCAGGGGAAGAAGAGTAATGGCCGCAGCCATGAGACCTAATACCTTTAGAACCATTCTGGCCTGTACTTTCTTGTTGGCCAGAATGATCCTGACATGACTTTGAATGTCTGAAACTCTTTGATCTGTAAGGGTAGCTGACATCCGAACAGTGTTTAAGTTTGCGCCTATGAAAGTAATAGACTGGCAGGGCAATAAGGATGACTTTTCGAAGTTGATCGAGATGCCCAAATGAGAACAAAGGTTTATTGTGTAATCCCTGGCTTGTATAAGCTGATGCCTGGTGGTGGCTGACAGGAGCCAGTCGTCGAGATACGGAAACACCTGGAATCCTTGACGTCTCAGGTGAGCCGTGACCACTGCCATGCATTTGGTGAACACACTGGGGGCTGTAGTGAGACCAAAGGGCAGGGCTCTGAACTGGAAATGACTGGACCCCAGCCGAAAGCGGAGAAATCTCCTGGAGCGCCTGTGAATTTTGATGTGATAGTACGCATCCTGAAGATCTATTGAGCACATCCAGTTGTCCTTCTGTAAGAAGGGCAGAATTGACTGAAGAGTGACCATTCGGAATCTTGTCTTCCTGTCAGACTTGTTGAGTCTGCTGAGATCCAATATTGGTCTCCAGTCTCCCGTCTTTTTGGGGACCAAAAAGAACCTTGAGTAGATTCCGGCTCTGAATGGTCTGTTGTAACTGGCTGAATGGCTCTTTTTTGCAGTAGTTTTGAGACTTCTAACTCTGCAATTTCCCTTAGACCGGGTGGTACATCTGGAAGGGAATTTGAGGGAAGGGACTTTCCTCGAAAGGAATTATGTAACCCTTGGATATGATCGACTGTACCCATCTGTCTTGAGTGAGGGAATGCCAGGCTTCTGGGTACAGTGATAATCTTCCCCCGACTGCCTCCAAGGAGGGACAGCCGGGCAACATCTCAGGGATGCTGAAAGGGCTTGTCAGAGAGAGGTTCTCTGTTTCCCTGGTTTTTCGGACCCCCTCTGCCTCTAGAGCGGCGTCTGTTGTTGTTACCCCCTCTGCCTCTAGGGGTAAACTGACCACGTGAATCCGCGTGACTCCTTGGGATTTACGGAACCACATTTTCCCACCTTTCTGACCTTTGGGATAAGGTCTAGATGGGGTGGAAAAACGGACTCCTACAGCAGAAAGAGTCTTGCCGTCCTGTTCGCACCTGGTCAAAGTCTCCTTCACCTGTGGGCCAAACAAAGCTGACCCATCAAAGGGAGAATTTGTGAAGGACGCCTTAAAGGGATCCATAAAATCACATAGCCGCATCCAGGCTTGGCGCCTAAGAGCCACACCTGTACCTGCGCTCTACTCGCTCCATCAGCAGCATAAGATATTAGCCGCATGGAGGAGTTTGCAATGGAATTAAGGGTTCCTAGCTGCGAAGCAATTTTTTCTTGAGCCCCTGCAGCTGAAGGATCCTGTACTACTTCACCCAGCTCCTTAAGGATATCCCTCTGGAGTCTGGTGAAGTGACATAGGTAATTCAGCGAACGCATAGCAAAGGTCGCTGAGGAAAACATCCGCTTACCGTACCTATCCATGGTGCTAGAGTCCTTATTAGGAGGATGGACAGGCACGGAAGGATCTGCAAGTTCCTTCTTGGTGGCCGCAGCCACCACCATGGCATCAGCGGGGACACCCTTAGTGAGGAATTGCTTGTCACACGGGGCAGTGATAAATTTTGAAGGCCTCCTAGGGACTGGCTCTACAGAGTCAGGAGCTGCCCACGCCTTTCGTGCAATAACCTGCATAAGGGGGTCAAAAGGCGGAGACACCCAGGAGGTGGAGGGCCGAGATCCAAATGCCTCTAGGTATACTGACTCATCCTCAGAGGGATTGTTGGTGGGCCAGTTTCCCCTCTGTTTAAGGAGTTCTAGGATGTCTGAGAAGGAGACATCCTCAGAGGGGGATCTAGGGGATCCCTCTGACTCATCAAAGTCAGTATCCGAAGTGACAGACTTGGGGGAGTCTACATGTTTCCTCTTACAAGTCCTCTTCCTAGGAGGATCTCCCGAAACATCAGGAGAATCCTCGGAAGAGGGGGAAATTCCCAATGGAGAAACCTGAGGCGGAGGATCTCTGGGTCCTGTAGCAAGAGAAGTGGCAGAGATGTCAACAGGTACTATAGAGGGAGGAGCTACGGGAACAGACTGCTGACTGATACCAGTGGCCAGCACACTCTTCATCACCTCGAATGCTCCCCTCCCAGGCAGGTCCGAGAGAACCCGTTCCAAAGAACTAGGAACTCCAGGGACCACCGAAAGGGAAGTCTCCGAGGCAGATGTCGGAGCCGAGCTCACCAAGGCCGAGGCTCCAAGGGGAAGAGCGGGTTCGGACAAGGGTCCGATGCCACTCACCCCCTCGGAGGAGACCATGGAAGCCCGACCACCGAATCCCTCTAAGGAAGGTCTCGAAGAGGAGATAAGAGTAGAGGCTGAAGGAACAGAAGGGGGTATCCGTCCTCCAGCCGTAGCAGTAACCATTCCCGAAGACTCCAACTCCAAGCTCTGGGGTAGAGTTGAAGGAGGAACTGTAACGGGGTGTGGACCAACAGTCGTCTGTTGAGACGGACTATGTAACATTTGGGCCAGTACCTGTGAATCTGCTGACCACTCTCTCTAGGTCATGGTCTGAAAGTCTGGATGACCTTGAAGATCGGCTCCGATGGCTCTGTTCCGAAAGGAGAGGTGAAGCCGGAGCCGAAAGTATCGGCTCCAAGGAAGGAGACCTCGACCTCTTCCTGGAATGAGCCATCGGAACCGATACTATAGATCCTGTCGGAGCCGAAGACTTATCGGAGCCGACAGGAAGCCTCGATGCATCGGCTCCAGCCGGAGCCGATACAGCCACAAAAGTAACGGTGTCGGAGCCGATCGGAGCCGACACCGATGCCTGTGCCACATGGTGGTCGGAACCGATCGGAGCCGACACCTAAGTGGTCGATGCAGAATCGGCACCGATAGCCATCGGTGCCGAAGGCTTTGTTAAGCCAGAATCGGCTCCAGCCGGAGCCGATCTCGACTCGGAACGAGTCGGAGCCGAGGCCGCAGGCTTAGACACAGAAGCCTGGGCCTTGGAAGATTTTGCTGATTTTGATGGAGCCGACTTAGCCGGAGAGCCCTCCGGCTTAAGAAGGCCCCTAAGAATCAGCTTGTTACGTCTTTCCTGCAGGACTCTCTGGCTGAAGGAATGACAAATAGCACAGGAATCCTGCAGGTGAAGAGGCCCCAGGCAATACAGGCAAGAAGTGTGACCGTCTGTCAGAGACATCTTCTGACAGCACGAGTCACACTTCTTAAAACCTGAGACCCTCTCCTTTGACATGGTGCTTCACAAAACACACACACACACACCAGTCAAAAAATTAAATTAAATAAAATACCAAAAAGGTATTCCTATAAACAAACACACACACACCCTAACAGGGAGGGGATGGGATGGGTAAAGTCTGACTAAAAAAAATTAAAAGAGACAGGGATTTTCTGTCAGAAAATCTAAATAATTAACTTATAACTAACAATTAAAGGTTTTTTTAACAAAAAGGGGCTTAAATATCAATAAAGTGAATCACTTACCAGGAGCTGGTAAAAGGAGGACCTCATAAGCGAAGCGGCAAACGAGATCTGGGTACTTACCGCCTTGCATCATGGGATATGGGGCTGCCTCGAGCTGGTAAAAGTGACTCTCGAGCTTAGCAAGTGCCGAGTCGGAGCCGAGGGATCGGCTCCGAACCCATCAAGCAAGAATGAAGGCGAGATTGACAACTTAACATCTATAAATTTAAAACACACTAACGAATGTTGTTATAAAAAATGTAATTTAAAACCATCAGGAAGACAAATCATGGTGCAAAAAATGTATGCAGGGGGGCCATGGTTTATAAAAAGCTTGAGGACCACAGTACACAATCTGACACTGGCCAGACGCTTTAATGAATGTGAGCTTCAAGGTAAGAGAAGTTTATTATTGTTTATGCTAACACTGTTTTCAATGTACAGCTGTTTTGTTTAGTAAATGACCATCTGTGCTTATGCTATAAAATCTGAAATAAAAGTTTTAATTAAATCCAAATCTCTGCAAACATTGTCAAAAAAAAAAAAAAAACTTATGTACACTGATAGTTTTGAAGTGTGTTTATGATAAATGGGGAGAGACTGCCAAGTAATTTGACACTGTAATGGCTGCCGGGGGGGGGGCTGGTCAATTAACCTGCTTAGATCCACATTTCACTATGATCCAAGTCTGGTTACATAACTTCTTTGACAAAAAGAAAGTAGTAACAATCTATAGTAACTGTCACAGATGCATGTACTAAAAGAAAATTAATCATTAAATCATTAGGACAGCAGGGAGGCTTACTCTTCACCAAATTTTATACTGTTAGCCTCGGACTACACAACTGACTAACCAAAGTTAAAAGAGTTTAGTCAGCATTCAGCTCATTCATCTTAAACACATGCCAATAAAGCATTAAGATAAAGAATCATAAACCAGTATGAAAGCAAATGAATAAAAAGGGATGAAAGAAGGGAAACTGAGTTCGTAAACAGGAATCATCTGTTGTCGTAAGCACATTACTCAAACATATGATAACGTCTTTATCTCTGTCCTCACAGCACACACATGGGTAGAATGACAAGTTATGCATCAATGCATTGGGTGAAGGAATCCAGCAAGCACCTGGACAGCTGCTGTAACAAATGTACATGTGCACTTGGAAGTATAGCCCTGCATGTAGAGTTTAGTAATGAGAGCTAAAGTCCAAGTTATCTTTACAAATGTAGAAGATGAATCTTAATCGAAAAATGTTGCAGACCAAACTAATACAAGCTTACACAGACCATAATTCATTTGGAAATGACTTGCTTACATGCAGGTTGATCCCAGCATTTCAGATGCAAAGGATGAACAATTGGTCTGACTTCCTGAACTATTTTTGAAATGCAAGCAAACAGTGTTGCTTAGGTTCCAATCACTGAAGGGTATACATCTATGAATCACGTGGTTTAGAATAGAAAACTGATGGATGGAAACTGAAGATTATGACTAAGTAGGTCCTAAAAGGATATTTTTTTATAAAAGGAAAGAATTATAGACTGTGCCTCTTTGATTTTATGTAGCCTTGTATAAGGCTGTGAATACATACAGGCCCAAAACTTGGCAGCCCTTCTAGCACTACTGTCACCATTAAGAATGAATCCCAAACACAGGAACGTTAATGGAATGGAGCAGGTGCAAAATGGAGCATCTGTAAACCAAACCATTAAACATTCAGCACTGAAACAGAAAACAAAAGTTTATTTGAAGGACAGAATGAGGAGCTCCTTACTTCTACTACAGGCCAGGAAACTAAGGCATCTTCCAAAGGGAGACATGTTGACATGGAATAACAGTGCATTGTGATGTAAGGATATGTAACAAAAAATGTGAACATAAAACAATAAAAATAATCCAAGGTAATAGGCAACTTGACCCAAATAAACACGGGATGTCTTTTCAACTAAAGGAAAATATATACTAACACTAAAAAAGATTTTCTAGTCACAAATCTCTTAAATGATCTTCAACGGCTAAAGAGAAAACAATGCTGCATTCAAAACATGCCCTGTTGCTGACAGAAATGATGCTCCCCAAGACAAAATGAATGGTCTGTACTGCACATTCTCAATGTATAATGAATTATGTTGGTTTGGACAATATGCAGCAAGAATAAGGTGGACTCTTGCGGCTTTCAGTAGGACATTTAGCATCATAGAAAAAGGTGGGAATGCACACCTCAGACTACTTTTCCATGGTCTCAAAACAATGGAGTGAGCCCTTGGTCAAAATTCTGAAAGGTTCCACATTGCCCTTGGAAGTCAACAGATCTATAGTTGAATGTCATCACTTCTGTGAACTCCTGGAAAATCTGAGAAAGTACAGTTGTGTACCTACCATAAATGTAGATGTTCGAGTGTATTCACTGTTGCAGTCATTACACTTGGGTTATCCTGCTGGCAGGCTACCCGCAGTCGGCCAGAATTCCAAAGTCTAGGTCCGGCGTCGGCTGCTGTCGCCTCCTCCCTTACGTCAGTGCACCAGTGGTATAAAAGATGCAGCAGACGCCATTTTCTTCAGTTTTTCTTGCCCCAGATGTCAGGTGCGCCCCTATAGGAAGGCAGAAAAATTATGCCAATAAGTAAGCATGCACAACAATAACATTTCCTTCATCTAAAAGCAAATACACCACATAGGTTGTATAGGATAGAGAAGTACAGAAAAGTCCCAGCGATGAAAAGGGGGATGATGGGAGGGTAACCTGGACTGCAACAGTGAATACACTCGAACATCTACATTTATGCTAGGTACACAACTGTACTATGTTCATCGTGTTTCACTGTTGCAGTCATTACACTTGGGTTGAATCCCAAAGCTGAGGTTGGGTGGCTGGGTTTAAATAGGATTAGGAGAGGCTATAAGGCCCTGCAGAACTGCAGTGGCGAAGCCTGCTCTAGATTTAGAGTAGAGAGGTAAATGGTAGTGCTTGGTAAAAGTGTGCACTGAACTCCAAGTTGCAGCCTCTAAAATGTCTTTGGTTGGTACTCCTCTGAGGAAGGCTGCTGAAGTGGCTGCTGCTCTGGTAGAATGTGGCCTAATGCCCTTAGACACTGATTTGCCATGTTGTGAATAGCAGAAACGAATGCAGTGGCCTATCCATTTTGAAATAGTCTGCTTTGAGATGGCCTTTCCTTGTGATCTTGCAGCATATGTCACCAAAAGTTGCTCAGACTTTCTGAAAGCTTTAGTTCAGTCCAAGTAGAAGCATAGCTGTCTGTGTATGTCCAAAGAATGCAGGAGTCTCTCACCCTTATTCTGTGGGTTTGGATAAAAGGTGGGCAAATGAATTGTTTGGTTAAGGGCCACACTGGACACTACCTTAGGCATAAAAGTAGGGTTTGTCCTCAGAGAAACCCTGTCTTGACGAAAAATGATAAAAGGCTCCACAGCCATGAGTGCCTGTAACTCTGAGACATGTCTTGCTATTATTATTATTAAGGTTATTGCTAGGAGCAGAGCTGTTCTCCATGATAAGAACTTTATTTCAGCTGTGTTGGCTGGCTCAAAAGGTGGCAGTGTTAGTTTTTCCAAGACATAATTGAGATCCCATGCAGGTATTGGCACTCTCCTTGGGGGGTCTTATGTTTTTGGCCCCTGTGAGGTACTGTCTTAGCAACGGATGTGAAAAAATAGGTGGTTCCGTATTGTAATGAGCTGAAATGGCAGAGGCATGGATTTTAATTGATGAAAAAGATATAGGCCTTTGTCCAGCATCTCAGTTAGATATTGTAAAATCTGAGGAATATTTGGTGCAATCCTGTCAATTCCTTGTGCCTGGTTCAAGGCACAGAATCTCTTCCATTTTTCTGTATAAGATTTTCTGGTACTGGGCCTCCTGGCCTACAAAATAACATCCATCACTGCTTTAGAGAGGGTTGTGTTATGAATGGCTACATTATCCGCCATGCTGCCAGATTTAGGGTCCTGAGTTGGTTGTGCCAAATCTGATTGTTTCGTTGAGTCAGTAAATGAGGAAACAGGGGTAATGTCCAGGCTGGGCCTTGAGACAAGCTCTTTAGGATTGGATACCAGTGCTGGCGGGGCCAGTCTGGGGCAATCAGAATAATTTTTGGCTTCTCTTGTCTGACTTTTAGGAGTACCCTTGGGGAGGAGAGGCATAAAGGATTTCCCAGCTGAATGATAGAGCATCCATTTTCCAAGCTTTCTTGTGATAAGTCCTTGTGCAGAATCTTTGTAGCTGGCAGTTGTGAGGGGAGGCAAATAGATCTATGTCCTTTTCCTTTCCTGGCAGGAATTGTGCTTGCAGGTGTACTTGGTAAGTCAATGCCGTGTCCCACAAAGTCATGGCTTGTCTGCAGAGGGGATAGGAATGTGTGCCTCCTTGCTTGTTTATGTACCACATGACTGTAGTATTGTCCGTTTTTATCAGAAGTTGTCCTGGAAGAAGTAGATCCTTGAAAGCTGTTAGGGCATTCTGAACAGCCAGCATCTCTTTTTAATTGATATGAAGATGCATTTGGCTTGTGGACCATGTGCCCTGAATACATTTTCCTGCCATGTGTGCCCCCCCCAGGCAGTGTCTGATGCATCTGTTATTATTGACTGCCTGGCTGTGGGTAGGGTGAATGGCTGTCCCTTGTTGTGGTGACAGGCCTGTGCCCACCATCGAAATTCCTGTTGCAGGCAAGGAATGAGGGTTATTAATGTTTCCAGGCTGTGGTAAAGTTGAGTCCAAACGCACGTTTTAGATACCATTGTAGTTTCCTCATATGCAGTCTGGCATATGGAATTAGAAGAATGCAGGATGCCATGAAGCCCAAAGCCTGCAGAATTTTTCTTGCAGATAACTGGGTCTTTGTTGCCAACATTTTGAAGTAAGAAGTCAGTTGCCTTTGTTTGTCTGGCATGAGATAAGCCAACTGGGCAGTTGTATTTAAGCTTGCACCCAGGAATATTATCTCTTGAGAGGGTACCAATTTTGATTTATTTTCGTTTACTGTGTACCCTAGGCAATTTAGCAATCTTTTTACAAATGCCAGATGTTTCAGTAGAATGCCCTTGTTCTCTGCTTGAATAAGGCAGTCGTCCAAGTAGGGATATATTTGAATTCCTCTTTGTCTGCAGAAAGCAATTACTGGTGCCAGGCATTTTGTTAAGACCCTGGGCGCAGTAGATAAGCCAAAGGGCAGCGCAGAGAATTGGTAGTGCACTGAGCCAGCTATGAATCTGAGGTATCTTCTGCAAGATTGTCTGATTGGAACATGCAGGTATACCTCCTTTAGGTCCAAAGTTACGAGCCAAGCCTTGTTGCCCAGTATGGGCAAAAGTTGCTGCAGAGTTAACATTTTGAATTTTGGAACTTCCAGAAAAGTGTTTAGAATAGACAGGTCCAGTATTGGTTTCCAGGCTTTGTCCTTTCTGGGTACCAAGAAGAGTCTTGAGTAAAATCCTTGTCCCTGCTCCTGAAGTGGTACTTGCTGAATGGCCCCCATGTCCATGAGGGAAGAAACTTGCTTTTGTGCCTCTGCCCATTGATTGTGTGGCAGGTCTTGCCTTTGGCAGGGTGTGAAAGTGGAACCTGTAGCCTTGAGACACTATATTCAAGACCCATTTGTCCTGGGTAATCATGTGCCAGTTTTGTTGAAAAAGTGCTAGTTTTCCCCCTAAGGGAGCTTTCAAAAGGTAAGTGCTTGGAAGTGGTAGAGGAAAGTCATTGTGACTGTTTCCTATAAGGTTGAGATTTGTCTTCTCCACTTTTGGAGGTAGAAGCACCCCATTGTTTACGCCTGTATGAGCCTTGGGGCTGGGCTCTGCCTCTAGGGCGGCTGTATCTGCCTCTCTTGTGGCCTGTCTGATACTGGAAAGGACCAATTTTTTGAAGGCCAGTTTCTGCTAAATCTGGGTGGCTGTACCTGTAAGAAATCTTTAACTGTTTGCATAGATTTCGCTTTATCCTCCATTTTCTTCAACACCTCTTCTGCCTTAACACCAAACAAAGTATCATGCAGTAATGGAGCATCTAATAATTTTGCTTTAACATGATCAGGCAAATTCTGTTCCTTTAACCAAGCATGCCTTCTAATCACAGAACCTGTCACAGCAGCCCTACAAGAGGCCTCCAAAGAATCAAAACCACATTGCAAAGTATGCTTTCCCACTTGTTCTGCTGCATGCAATAAATCCTGCATTTCCTTGTTGTCTGGACAGTCAGAATTAGTCAACATTTTTTGTTTTAATAGTGACATTAAGTATTGCTGATATTTAAGTATATGAAATTGACAATTTAAGGCCCTTACGGCGAAAGTAGCTGAAGTGTAAACCCCCCCCCCCATCTGTCCAGTGCCCTTGAATCTCTATCGGAGGAGACAGGGTTTTTGCAGTGGAAGCCTTGACACCCTTAGGACCCTGAGAAATGGTTTCTGGGTCAGCTGCAGGGTTTTTATATAAAAATTTATGGGAATCTGGAACCCTGTAGTATCTGTCTGGCTTAACTGGTGCAGGAGGTATGGAGTGTGGAGACAGGCCGGACTCTGAATAAATATCATCCACAATGTCCAGAACAGAGGGAATAGCAAGGGGCCTGTGCTGTGGAAGTAAAAGAAAATCTTCGAGCCTTTTCTTAGATTCTGAGTAATCCTTGCTCTCCCAATGAAAATGCTCCCTCATGGTAAGCAGGGTTTCCCCAAAAGAGTAATCTTCAGGAGGAGAAGCTGAAGGAATAGATTCTTCAGCATTAGAATCCTCATAGGGAGGAAGAGAGTATTGTACATCAGAGGAGGAATCAGAGGAAATGGAAACCTGATCTGAAGATTCATATTCAGTCTCTTGCCTAGGCCTCTTATCAGGAGGGGGATGGGAACCCCTGATCAAAGTAACAAGGTCTTCGGCCATTTTGAGCATTTGTTTTTTAGGCATGGAAGTTTGTCCTGGAGAATGCTGTACTTGTTTCTTTGTCTTTAGATCTGCTTTAGTCTTTGGCTTTCAAGCTGAAGATGGCTTTACATATAACTGTGTTGGTCTGAAAACACCCTCAGAAGCCGATGCCTGCACAGTGGCTCCCGACTCATCTGAGGGGACTGTTTCCGAAGATCCAATACCTTGAGTTTCCATAGGTCCAGTTGGCGCCACGTGGGAGTCGGAAGCAGCCTGTGGCTCTGAGGTAGCGGGTGTCAGGGGCTGCGAAAGAGCCTCACTGAGAACCGGCGAACCGATGACTAGCTTAGCGGAAGCCTCATCATCTGTTTTGGACCTCGGATGCCTGTCCTTGTCTTTATCCTTGCGTTTTTTTAGAAACTCAGGTCGCCAGTTGTTCCGACAGCATAGTATAATTAAATCTTCGGCCGAAGTAATGAATGGCAAAATCGTACCGACCCTTGATAGTGCGTTGGTTAAATTTAGCACAAAACCGACAACAAGCAACGTCGTGGTCTGGGCCTAGGCAAGGTATACAGTAAGAATGAAAATCCTTATGAGGTATTTGTTTCCCACAAGAAATACAATTATTAACTTTTTCTGACATCGGTCTGGAGCAAGAAAAAAGTTTCCCCAATGGGGTACTTAGCTTTAATGAAGACTTCGGATCTGAAATTCGATTCTGAAAATCTCAGGAGTCAGCCAACTGGCACTTGCGAACTGCTTTTGCTTCGGGCACCGTGCGGCAAGAAAGACTGAAGAAAATGGCGTCGGCTTAATCTTTTATACCCCTGGCGCACTGACGTCAGGGAGAAGGCGACAGCAACTGATGCCAGACCTAGACTTTGGAATTCTGGCCGACTGCAGGTAGCCTGCCAGTAGGATAACCAAAGTGTAATGACTGCAACAGTGAAACACGATGAACATCAGAGCTGACATTAGTGCTCAAGACAAACTGTGTCTACCAGAACACTGCATTTGCTCAGCTGCACTACCACTATGCAGATGTTCAAGAGAGATGCTAGATCCCATATCAGCATGGCTAAACTGCAAAGACAGATCACTATTTACATACCACTAACAGACATACTGTCTTTTGCTACCCAAAGGACCTCTTAATAAAGTTTTCGGACATGCTTTTAAATCTGGAATAGTTTCGAGAACACTTCCTTCAAGATGCTGTTCAGTTTCATCTAGGACAAAGACAAGTTTCCCAGCACTAACAAAGACACCAAATGTGCTTCCCACCTCAAGTTCAACACATCTGTACACACGGTTTGTGAGATTTCTGATCATGTGTGTAAATTTGAAAATACTACAGTCACCATAGCTCTTTCAACAAAGCTGGAATTAACAGTAACTCCTGATCTAAACTATCTACATTTGATCTCAAAACTCCAAAGATAATGCTGACAGTTCCTCACAAAGTCTGTAGCTCACACGATGGTGTCTGACATATGATAAACACTGCAAGATGGTCTCCAGCTGTAAAGCTGTCACCCAATAAAATAAACAAAAAGCAAAACCATGAACCTTTCCCTAGAACCTACCATAATGCTAAATCTATGAGCAAAGCTCTAGTTGTAGGAAAGTACATTTATGTCAGGAAATTCCTACAGTTGTAGATGTACAGGTATGTCCAAGGATGCAGCACTGGTAACACTTCTGCTGCGCAAGGCCTGACATCGGTCCTGGCTTCCAAAGCTTTGCAACCGTTCTCCCTCTAGCTTGGCAAGATGCTATCCCACTTGAACATCAGCACATCCATAGTATAATAGGATCTGCTAGCACTACCCTTAGTTCTTTCATACTCCTGCCAGTTCATGGGTTCTGTGCTGTGACCACAGCATGAGCTGTGCATGTGGGATATGCCCCCCCCAAGTATGGTAGTATAACCAGAACAAATCAAAAAGCGGTTTCTTCAGGTTCTAAATCAACTTGAGGAGAGGGACACCTTGCAAATGCAGAGAGAGGTAAAGCACAGAGATGGGTAAATATGCACCCACCACAACCACAGGGTATTCAAAAGTATGGAAGAAAAACGGAGCCTGGAGAAATATTATTTCAACAGTGAACACACGTAAACATCTAAATTATGGTTACATTCATAACACAACTGTACTAAGTTCACTGTATTGTTTACTATTGCATTATTGATGACATTTGAGAAGATTCCCACAGCTTATAGACCAGTGGGTAGCTGAGTGCTGTTTGCAGTAGTCGCTGAAGTGTGGCCTGTCCTGGGTCTAGAGAAAATGTCCAGGTTATAATGGCTGGAGAAGGTGAAGGCAAGGAGAGATCAACAAGGTAGCCGCTTTCAAAATGGCCTGGATACTGCAACCCCCCCCCCCCCCCCCCCAGAAGGCAGTAGATCCAGTAATACCTCTAAACAGAGTAGGCCCTCACATGCCCTGGTACACTCTTGCCACTGAAGGAACAACAACAAGCAGAAGCGAGAGATTAGCCTCTTAGAAATAGTCTGTTTGGAGATAGGTATCCCTACCCTTTGCAAAGGATATGAATAACTGGCTTGACTTCCTTTTTTCTTTAGCTCTCTTAATGTAGCATCTTGGTTGTCTATACACATCCAGGGTATGCAAGGTTATTTTCCCCTTGTTTTGTGAGGTATGACTGAGCACAGGGAGACAAATGGCCAGTTTTAGGGACAGCTCTGTTACCACATTAGCATTAAATAGAAGTTATGTTCTTACCATAACGTTCCATGTTAGTTGTCTTCTTCTTGCTGGATGGGTTCGGAGCCGACCTCGGCTCCGACTCGGCCACTCTAAAAGCTCGAGAGTTGGTTCCACCGGCTCGAGGCTCCCCTTATATCCCACAATGCTAGGCGAGAGTTACCTCAGATCTCGTTTGTAAGCTAACCCCAGCTTATAACAGAAACAGTATAACTGTAAAAACAGAATCCACCTCTAACAACAGGAAGAAGAAGGGTGACCTACATCCTGAAACAAGAAATATGCATAATAGCATATAGCTAAGAAAGAGGTGGTAGAAAGAGAGGTCACGATCACAACTCCTCTAGGTCTGTCCAGGCCAGGGGAAGGAGGTGGGGCGAAGAAGAAGCGAGAAGAAGACAACTAACATGATGCGTTATGGTAAGAACATAACTTCTATATGTTAAGTTGTCTATCTCGCCTTCATTCTTGCTGGATGGGACCGCGTCCCTAGCACCTTGTCCCGGGTGGCCTAACGGAACAGACTCCTGAGAACAGTGGAACCAAAATTAGCTCTATGCCTAGAAGCTAAATCCAACTTATAATGGGAAATAAAAGTGTGAGGAGTAGCCCAAGTAGCCGCTGCACAAATGGTGTCAATAGGCAGTCTGTCTTGGAAGGCTAGAGAAGTAGCCAAAGCTCTGGTGGAATGGGCTTTAGGCTTATTAGGCAGTTTTGGTGTCTAATCTCATAGACAAGGGTAATCAGAGATGTTAGCCATCTGGATAAGGATACCTTTGAAACTGGAAGTCCCTTTCTGCTTTCCGCATAGGAGACAAACAGCTGATCAGATTTTCTGAATTGTTTGTCCTGTCCAAGTAGTACCTTAATTGACGATGAACATCCAGACAGTGTAATTTTTGTTCAGACCTATTTGAATACTCGGGAAAAGACAGGGAGGTCAATGCATTGGTTTAGATTTGATGTTGAAACCACCTTAGGCAAAAGGACGGGTTAGTTCGTAAGGAAACTCTGTCCTTATGGAACACAAGGTAAGGAGAACGACAACTGAGTGCTTGAAGTTCTGAAATTCTTCTAGCTGATGTGATAGCCACCAGAAAGAGAGTTTTCCATGATAATAACTTTAAGGAACATGAAGTTGCAGGTTCGAAAGGGGAAAGAATCAAAGAAGCAAGAACTAAATTTAGGTCCCAAGGAGAAGGAGGATTTCTTACAGGAGGTCTGAGAAGAAAAACTCCTTTCAAAAAGGCTTTGCAGAGTTTGTGGGACATTAGGGCAGATTCAGAAATACCCACATGGAAATTAGAAATAGCTGCCAATTGAACCTTAAGAGTAGATGGAGATGAACCTGCATGGAAGAGTTCAGCAAGAAAATCAAGGACTAGTTGGATGGAAGCGGTGAAAGGATCTATGTCCTTTCCTTGTGCCCAATATGAGAAGCGTTTCCACTTACTCAAATAAATCTTTCAGTGGAAGATTTATGGGAAGCTATCAAAATATCTCTAACAGAGTGAGATAATTGAGGAAGCCTGGCTACGGTTGGAAGTGGAGGAACCAAGCAGTGAGGTTCAGAGAGGGGAGGGAGCGATGAAACTGACCCGACTGATGGATCAACGATCTGGAACTAGGTCCAGATTCCACGGTCGCTCAAAAGAAATCGATGCAGAAAGGGGAACCACACTTGTCGAGGCCAGTAAGGAGCAATGAGGATCAATGAGGCCTTCTGAGCGATAGCTTTCTGTATTACTTGAGAGATCAGTGGGAAAGGAGGAAATGCATACAGAAGTCCCGGGGCCAAACTTGGACTAGCGTCCCTGCTGGGTTGGCCTGGTAAAGGGAATAGAGTGAAGTATTCTCTGCACTTGCTGTTTTGGGGAGTAGCAAAAGATCGCAGCAAGGCTGACCCCACTTGAGAAAAATCTCTCTCACTACAGAGTCTTTCAGAGACCACTCGTGAGGCATGAGAATAGCTCTGCTCAACTTGTCCGCAATGTGATTGGACTTCCGGGGATGTGCGTTGCTATCAGAAAACGCTGAGAAGAAATCGCCCATTGCCACAGTCTGAGTGCTTCTCGACACAGGGGTATGATCTGGTTCCGCCTTGTTTGTTGATGTACCACACTACAGACATATTGTCTGTCTGGATTGCAATCGTTCCCAAGGGAAGAGAGTCTTGAAGGGCTTGCAACGCTAAAAGCACTGCTCTCATCTCCAGAACATTTATGTGCAAGTGGCATTCGTTTGGTTGCCATGTGCCCTGGACTGTCCTGCCCTGATAATGCCCCCCCCCCACCCGATCAGGGAGGCATCCGTTGTCAGAGTAGCAACCGGAGGAGGTGGAACAAATGGTCTCCCCAACAGAAGCTGGGGGGAAGACATCCACCACATGAGATGCTTTTGCACTTGCGTGATCATAATGGTGTGAGACATTGGAAGTTCCTGGTATGACCATTGAGAAAAGAGCATTCACTGAAGGATCCGCATGTGGTATCTGGCCAATGGAAGGAGCGGTATGGCGCTGCCATGATTCCCAACACCTTTAGAACTAACCTGGCTTTGGCTCTGTTGTTGTTGAGAAGTAGTGATACCAATTTTGAATGCCTGATATGCTTTCGTTCCTTAGTCTTGCAGACATGTTTACAGTATCTAAATTTGCCTATGTAGGTAATAGTACGACAAGGCGACAAAACAGCCTCTACGCAATCTATTGAGATGCCCAGTTTTTGACAGGCCTTGAAAAGTGTAATCTCTGGCCATCAGAAGGAGATGCTTGGTGGGAGCTGTGAGGAGCCAGTCGTCCAAATATGGAAACACCTGGAATCCTTGTCGTCTCAGGTGAGAAGCTACCACTGCCATGCATTTGGTAAACACCCGGGGGGCAGTGGTGAGACCAAAGGGCAGGGCCCTGAATTGAAAATGACTGGTTCCCAGCCTGAAGCGGAGGAATCTTCTGGAGCGTCTGTTCATTTTATGTGATAGTACGCGTCCTGAAGGTCTATAGAGCACATCCAGTTTCCTTTTCCCAATAGGGGAAGAATGGATTGCAGCGTGACCATCCGAAATCTTGTTTTCTTGACCGATCTGTTCAAGATACTGAGATCCAAAATTGGTCTCCAGTCCCCTGTTTTCTTTGGAACTAAAAGAACCTTGAGTAGATTCGGATCCTAGCTGGTCTGCTGGCACTGGCTGAATAGCTCTTTTGCAAGCAGTTTTGAAATTTCCAAAGCTGCTATATCCCTTTGAGCGGGTGGAACATCTGGAAGGGATTTTTGACTGATTTGGAAACGAAGAAAGGGAATAGAATAACCTTGAAATGATGGACTGTACCCATTTGTCTTGTGTCAGGATAGCCAGCCTTCTGGTTACAGTGCCAATCTTGCCCCGACTGCCTCCGAAGATGGGCAGTCGGGCAACACCTCAGGGATGCTGAAAGGGCTTATCGGAGGACGTTTCTCGATTGCCCTGGTTCTGCGGACCCCTCTGCCTCTAGGGCGGCGTCTACCATTGTTGTTCCCCCTCTGCCTCTGGCGGGAACCGACTCTGTCGTCAGGCGAAGTCCCTTGGGATTGTTTACGGAACCACATCTTTCCCCTTCTGGCCTTTGGGGTAAGGCCTAGAAGGAGTAGAGAAACGGACTCAGACGGGAGAAAGGGTCTTGCCATCAGTCTCGCACCTAGTCAGGGTCTCTTTCACTTGTGGACCAAAAGAGATGATCCATCAAAGGGAGTTCGTGAAAGACGTCTTGAAAGGTTCCATAAAATTGCATAGCCGCATCCAGGCGTGCCTACGTAAGGCTACCCCTGTTCCTGCGGCTCTGCTCGCTCCATCGGCCGCATAAGAGAGGAGGCATGGAGGAGTTGGAAATAGAATTAAGGATAGCCAGCTGCGTGTTCATTTTCTCTTGGAAACCGCAGCTGTAGGGTCCTTCAGCATTTCACTCGCTTCTTTGATCAAGTCCCTTTGAAGACGAGTGAAATGGCACAGGTAATTCAGCTTACGCATAGTAAATGTCGCTGAGGAGAACATCCGCTTCCGTACCTATCCATGGACCTAGATTCCTTGTTAGGTGGATGGACAGGCACTGAAGGATCGGCCAGTTCCTTCTTTGTGGCGGCAGCTACCACCATAGCATCCACAGAGACTCCTTTTGATAAAAATTCCTTGTCTGATGGAGCTGTGATGAATTTGGAGGGTCTCCTGGGAGTGGGGTCCACTGAATCAGGAGCCGTCCATGCCTTTTAGCAACCACCTGCATGAGGGGGTGAAGGGGGACACCCAGGAGGTGGAAGGACGAGAGCCAAACGCCTCAAGATACACAGATTCGTCCTCCGAAGGGTTGAGGGCTGGCCAATTTCCCCTCTGTTTAAGGATCTCCAGAATGTCTGCAAATGAGACATCTTCAGAAGGGGAACGGGGGGAACCCTCAGAATCATCCAGATCTGTGTCGGCAGTGATAGACTCAGGTGAGTCAATGTGCTTCCTCTTGCACTTCCTCTTCCGAGGGGGCTCTTCTGCCAAATCAGGAGAGGCCTCGGAAGAGGATGAAATCCCCAAAGGGGGCTCCTGAGGAGTTGGGTCTCTGCGGTCCGGGATGAGGGAGTGAGTCGACTTACCCTGAGGCAGCATAGAGGGAGGGGCTGACGGAGCCGACTGTGGAGTAGAGCCAGGCTCTAACACACTCCGCATGACCGCGAAAGCACCCCTGGCAGGCAGAGCCAGAGGTCCCGCTCCGAGGAGCTAAGGACCCCTCGGCACCGGCGGTGATGGCTCGAGGCGATGTCGGAGCCGAACTCACCAGCGCCGAAGCAACGAGAGGGAGAGGGGGTGGGACAAGGGTCGATGCCACTCACCCCTCGAGCCGACGAGGGAAGTCCGGCGCCGAGATTCCTCCATGGAAGAAAGCGGAGCCGACGGAGCCGAAGACAATTGTCTCGGCTCGAGGTGACCACAGTCTCGGTTCCGACGACCCGGCTCGAACTCAAGAGAGTCGAAGGAGGAAGGAGTTGATGGACCGGGGCAGGCACCGACTGATGAGTCGGGCTCTGAAGCATCTGGGCTAGTGCCTCGGACTTGAGTAGTCGACTCACCACCCTCTGAAGGTCATGATCGGACAGCCTCGATGACCTAGAGGAATGAGACCTTTGGCTCCGTTCAGACAGCAGGGGAGATCCTGGGGCGAATGAACGGAGCCAAGAGAAGGTGACCTAGACCTCTTTCTGGTTGTCGGCTCCGAAGATCTTGTCGGAGCCGACACGGGTACCTCGATAACCTCGGCTCCGGCCAGAGCCGAGGAAGCCACAGAAACTGTGGACTGAGTCTTATCGGCTCCAGCCGGAGCCGATAAAGGCAAAGGTTGAACAACCTGAGGTCTCGGCTCAGAAGCCGGAGCCGAAGACCTCGATGCCTTGGAGGGCTTCCCTGTTGAGACAGACAGGGAATCCTCAGGCTTCAACAAGCCTCTCAGAATAAGCTTGTTTTTTCTTTCCTGCAGGACCCTGGGGCTGAAGCCATGGCAGACAGCACAGGAGTCCTGCAGGTGCAAAGGCCCCAGACAATAGACACAAGAAGTGTGAGCGTCTGTCAGAGACATTTTCTGACAGCACGCATCACACTTCTTGAATCCGGAGACCTTTGCTTCTTTTGACATAGCCTAACTGGTGAACACAAACACACACTCAAACACACCAGTTATACCCTGTCAGAATAACAACTTTAGTAGAAATACTAAAAAATAAAGTACAATAAACAGTAGTACACTACACAAACACTCCCTAGGGAAGGGAAGGCCTAAGGCCCAAGGGAAGAACTAAAAGTTCTTTTAACAAGAAAAATTAGGTCGGGGATAAAGTTCAATGAACTACACTAATTTAAGAATAATTAAACTAAAAAAGGGGAAAAAAGAGTAACTTTTTATAGAAAAAGCTAAAACTCACCAGGAACCGGTAGAACAACCAACCTCGAAGCTGTAGCGGCAAACGAGATCTGGGGTAACTCTCGCCTAGCATTGTGGGATATAAGGGGAGCCTCGAGCCGGTGGAACCAACTCTCGAGCTTTTAGAGTGGCCGAGTCGGAGCCGAGGTCGGCTCCGAACCCATCCAGCAAGAATGAAGGCGAGATAGACAACTTAACATTGTAGGTTTGGTGTAGACCATTACGCTGCTGTTCTAGGAGCTGAAAATGGGTTGCTTGCACATGGCAGACTGCAATTCTAATGTTTTGATATCCTTCTGGCAGACGTAATGGTCAGGTCAAGTACTTGAGGAATTCACCAGCACCTAGACGTTGCTAAAGTTAATTCTCAGTACCATAATTTAGGCTTCATGGTGCTGAGATCATTTCTCAGGTGACCTCAGATGCAAGATCCCACTGAAGAACAACCTTAACAACATTACTAGAAACAGAGTAAAGATGGAGATCCAAAGGTATGCAGGCTGAAAATAAAGTTACATGCACATTTACTGTGGTATGAAACAATTCCAATATATAAAGCTAGTACTGTTGTCTAAGTTGAATGCACCACTACAGAATATGTTGAAATGATCACTACTGCAAGTAGCACAAGCTATATGGGTTATATCCTGCCAAGGATATAATGACCAGCCAGCTTCCAAAGCTTCAGTGCACTTTCCACTTATCCAAACTGTCAAGCAGCTCAAGCTAAGCTAACTAAAAGACAGGTCTGGGGGCAAAGCTCTTCACTGCTTTCCTGCCAAGAAAGAGGGACGCTAAGCCCCTGAAAAGGCTATTGTAGGAAAAACTAAAATGTCCACACCCTGGCATAAAAATGCTCCAAAAAAAAACAAAGTAATGGAGGAAGGGAGTGGTTAGTGCAGCAGTGATCATTTGAACATCTATTTTTATGCAAGTTCGACTTACACAGCTGTAGTATGTTCATCATAATGAGCGCTGCTGAAGAAGCCTTAGGTATATGGGTACATTACCACAGCTAACTACATTTGAGAGGTGGAAGGAGAAAAGTCCAGGAACCTCTGAAGAATGGTCCTATTAAAGCTTGAACCAGGCCAACAAAATGAATCAAGCATACAGTGCTTTGTAAAAGTCTTAAAAAAGGACCAAGTAGCAGCTTCTACAATATTTCTAGACTCTAACCCTTTGCAAAAGCCACAGATAAAGTCACAACCCTGGCAAAGGGGGTCTTGACCTTGCCTGGAAGAGATTTGTTTATGCCAAGTATAACAAAAGGTAATAGCCTTAGACAACCACTTGGAAATGGTCTGTTTTGACATAGGTTCTTTCTTACCTTCACAAGAAATAAGCAACTGACTGGAAAATCTGAGAAATATCATTCTGTCAAGATAGTACCAGAGTTGTTCGTGGATATAAACTGTCCTCTCTCTCTTTTTTTAAATTTAGTAAAGAAAATGGGGGGGGGGGGGGGGTAGCTTAAAGAAAACCTGGACACCACTTTAGGCATAAAGAAGGATTAGTTCTCAAAGAATCCCTGTTCCTATGACTCTCAGTGTCACTCGTCTAGTCAGGATGCAATAGATGAGATTTTGTGGGATCTGTTCAAGCAGATTTACTATGTACAAACAAAATCAGGATTGAGGCTAACACTAACTTAGATAAACTTATAAACAAACTAGCTACTACACTCATACATGTTCACTCCCTGGTTGCACTGTCAAAGTGGCACTGAGTATAGCACATGCTTGCTATTTATACATGCACTTTCAGTCCTTGAAATGCTTCTTAAAGACACAGCACACACACTGTTCTACATCATCCCTCTGAGAAATAGACATGCAATGTTAAAACAGTAATTAATATGCAATAAATATAAATAATTCTTGGTCATACAATAGTACAGACTCAAATACACACACACACACACACATATGTGTATATATATATATATATATATATATATATATATATATACACACACACATACACACTTAAGTCCAGGTTGCTGTGTATTTCACACTTGGTCTGGAAATACGACCAAATCGTGTGACATAAAAATTAGAATCAGACTTGGCAAATGGGACTGTCTCTGCGGACTGTTCAACTTTCGCGACATCTGGAACATCACTGGAAATGGAAGTAAAAGTTAAGACACGTTCTGGAACAGGAACATTGTCTAGACTGCTCTGAGATTTAGAGTCTATCACAGGAACAATGCTGCGATATCGATTCTGATACAGGAAGATGATGTCTGCGATTTCTCCTATAATCCACACCCTCAGATTCTACAAAGTAGGATCTTGGCTTGGTACATATACTGCAACTTGACCAATCCGGGTGAAACCTTTTGCAATTTGTATCATCATTGCTTCTCCTCCTTTCACTGAATGAAGAAATCTGCTCAATTTGTCATACCTGGACTTCTGGAAAGAATGCTTTCTGAATAGTTGAGATCTTCTAGCCTGGTTGGTCTTAGCTTTAGGCCTTAAACTGGAACTGATAGGCAATGTTGTTCTGGTTTGCCTAGATAGAAGTCTCTGAGCAGGTGAGCCAAGCACATCATCACAGGGTATGTTTCTGAGATTAAGTAGATTCAAATAAATATCGGTACTGTCATGCTTTGACCTCTCAAGTAACTGCTTTGCACTCTGCACTGCACATTCAGCTAGAACATTTGACTGTGGATATTCTGGACTACTAGCAACATGTACAAAGTCCCACTCTCTTGCAAATTTCCAAAATAACTAGTAAATTGAGTACCATTGTCAGAAATAACTGTGTGGACTATCATGGACAGAGAAATGACCTTTCAACTTAGTAATAGCAGTGGACGTTAGGTTAAGTAGATCTCAAACCAGTTCAAATAAGAGTCTAATAGCAAGTAATGCTGACTGTTCCACTCAAACATAATCAGTGGCTACTGTTGACCAAGGTGGTTCAGGAACTTGACTTAGCTGAAATGATTCTCTTTGCAAATGCAGTTTAGTACTATTACACACTGAACAAGATAAAGTACTTTGTCTTTCACTAGAGAAGGCCAAAATACTAGTCCTCTCATCCTTCTTTTGGTAGATTTGGAACCTGCAGGACCATGATGCAAAATCTGGATATATTCATGCTGTAAGGAAATGGGAACAACAACTTTAGGACCTTTGAAAATAATACCACTTTCCATCAACATCTCATCTCAGGTGGTACAATAGACCACTTTCATGGCCATCCAACATTAATGTAGTGACTGTTTATGCAAAATTGGATTAGCTCAAGTCTCGTGGTAGAAAAATTATGCACTTCCATGATGTCAAAGTCATAATTCTCCTTGTGAAGCTGTTCCATCGTATTTCTGGGTAATCTGGATAAGGTATCAGCCAGATAAAGAAGTTTTTTTATAGACCATTTGGAAGTTATACTTTTGCAATTTGAGCATCATTCTTTGTAAACTTGTTGGAGCAGAATGCATAGGCTTCTTAAAAATAGTTAAGAGGTTGATGATCAGTTTCAATCTGAAAAGTTCAACCATAAATAATCATAAAACTTGGAACATGCTAACACTATTATCAAAAGCTCTTTCTCAGTTTCAGCATATTGCATCTTGGTCTGAGTAAGAGTTCTGGATGCAAAGTCTACTGGTCTGCCTTCTTGAAGAATGACTGTGCCATGACCAAATTCTGAAGCATCATAGGAAAGGGTTACTGGTTTGTTAACATCATAGTATCTTAACGCAAGTGGGGTGGCAATTTTCTGCTTAAGGTCATCAAATGCTTTCTGGTGCTGCTCCAACCAGGACCATGTAACATTTTTCTGCATCAACTCTCTCAAAGGTGCTGTCAACTTACTGGTATAAATTTGCCTAAATAGTTGACCAAAGCAAGAAAACGCTGTACAGCTTGGACATTATCTGGTGCTGGCATCTCGAGAATGGCTGCTTGTTTAGACTGGTCTGGTTGCAAGCCAGTAATAGTAAATAAATGACCTACATATATAACTTCTGGTAGTCTGAATTTACACTTCAGAGGATTGAGCTTTAAGGTCACTTCACGTGCTCTGTCTAGAACTTTAAGGTTTCTGTCATGCTCTCCTTCACCATTACCTCCAACTAATAAATCATCTATTATGACACAGAGATATCCTGAAAAAATTTGCTCCATTGCACATTTAAGGACTTCATTTGCAGAACCTATTCCAAATGGCATCCTTAGAAATCTGTATCTGCCAAATGGGGTACTGAAAGTAGTCAATAATGACGACGTGTGATCAAGCATCCCTTGCCAAAACAAACTCTTTGCATTTAAAACAGAAAAAAGAGTGGCATTCTGTATTAGGGCTGCAACCTCTTCGACTATATGCATTGGATGATGCGGCCTCTTCAATGCTTTGTTCAAATCTCGTGTCAATACATATTCTGATTTCATCTGAGCCTTTTTTGTGAGCCGCTACTATGGACGAAACCCGTTCCGTTGATTCTGTAACTGAACAAATTACACCTTGCTGCAGCATTTTATCCAACTGAGTTTGACTTTATCTTGCATAGCTATTGGAACTTTACTTGCTGGTCTAACCACTGGACTGAACTCAGAGTCGAACTTCATAGAAGATGCAACTGGAAGTTTGCCCAACTTGTCATCAGAAACATTAGCGCACACTGAGAAAATAGCTTTGGAGAAACTGGAACTAAGATGCATGTTTATCTAATGAACTTCTTTGGTAAAAGAAAGCAGATTCATTCATAAACTGCTTCAGAGACTCAATAAAGACTACTGGTCTTCAAACCACATAAAATAAGTTGTAACAGTTTTCAGCCAAACAACATAAAAGTACTACTAAACCTTCGGTTTGAATTTCTTCACCTCCAATAAGCAACAAATTTCGCACAACTGGTTACATTGAGTTGCTTATTAGCACTTTAGCAAAAGTATAGGTTGACATAACATTACACTTTGAACCAGTATCTCCTTCAAGTTCAGTGGGTTTACCATTGATCCAGACAATACAAAACACTACATTTCTTGTTAACAAATTTAATGCATTAATCTTTACACCAACTACTGATGCACCATCTACACAGAAAGTAGACAGCTGCAATTCTACTTGATCAGTTTGCTTTTTTGAGTGACCCTTCTTCACAACTGTGTGAGGTTTACTTGATCTGCAAAACTTTTGAAAATTATTCCATTTTTTTACAATTGTGGCATTGCTGACCAAATACTAAACATTTCTCTCTTTTAGACTCATGGCTGGCTCCACAATTACGTCAGTTAACAAGGTTGAACTTGGGTTTTGCTGACTCACACTTCTACTGCACTAAGCATGCATCCTTCTTGGAACTTGCTGGAAAACTGTGTGGTTTCCCTGGTGAATCAGCAGGGGCTGTGGCTGCCATGTGCTTAGGCCTGCTTCTGTTTGTCACATGTTGCATGTCGTCTACATTTACTCTAGAGCTTGCTGAAACCACACATCACTTACAAGCATACTTGTGCACCTTTCTGTAACTTCAAGGATTTGGCAAATCTCTATAGCTTTGCTTAACATTAAATCACTGTCACGAAGCAAAATCTTTCTCAATGTAGCACTATTAATACCACAGACAAGCCTGTCTTTTATCAATCACCAAACCTATGTGTTTTAGTTTTGTTTTATCAGCTCAGTTATGTAAGCTGCAAACGTTTCCCCTGGTTTCTGTTCTCTCTAAAACAAGTACCTCTCTAATATAACATTTGTCTGGGTTATTACACTTTTATTTAATTTATTTAACATTTGTTAACCAGCATGACTTTGCAATGTGGGAAGAAAACAGAACATCCGGAGGAAACCCCACAAATGCAGGGAGGGCAAGCAGACTCTGCACAGAAGGCACCCCAGCCGAGAATCGGACCAGAGAACCTCTTGCTGAGAGGCGACAACGCTAGCGCTGCACCACTGTGCCATCTCTCTGAATTTGCGCTTCAAACACTCACATTTTTCCCTTGATTCAGCCTGTACAACAATATGATGTTTTTTTTACCTTCTCCTTCATATACTGCTGGTGCATAGACAAATGAACGCTCTCTTTCTATGGCTTCTGATCCAGCCAGGTTTAGCCCTCATGTGTCCATCTTTATCTGAATAAGCGATTTGTATAAAAATATTGCGCTCTTGCTCAAATGTCCTCTAATTCTCTACAATATTCTGATCAAACACAAGTGGTGAGAGCTTTCAAAATCTGTCTGCAATATTAAAACATACCAGTGAATGCCAGAAACTAATGGGAGTACTTGGAACTATGCCTTACACTTTTGTACTTCTGAAATTATGCTTTTGGGCTTTTCAAAATTATGCTATTGAGCATACTCGTAATGCTTTAGAATAACTGAACTTTGTGATACAAGTCTCTCAGGCACTGTAATACTCTTGAAGTCACTGCACTTTAAGAAACATTTCAAACAACTGTACTGTGTGAATAAAGTGGGCAAGAGAATCTCAGAATAAGAAACATTTCTAAGTAATTGCATTTTGCGAATAAACAGTACACAGCAAACAAACTTGCCCAAAATGTTGGTGCTTCACTAAGCAACTCTTTATAGTGCAGGATGCACTCTGTAATGGTGACAGTTTGCGAACAGACACAACCAGCACAAGAAACTGTTCAAAATGACTGTACTTCACAAAATAGTTGCACTTTGCACACTGAAACACTTTCTGAATAAGTGCACAGTAAGCACTTTTACACACTAAGATACTTCGAATAACTTTACTTATACCCCTGATACAATACAAAGTCATAGTTATGCCAAATACTGCAATTTGCCCAAAAATGTACAGTTGCCTTGCTTTATTTACACTTAATGTGTCTTTTTTGCCCTTATTATATTCGTTTTGCTTAATCTCTTTTAAACCCATTGTACTCTTTTCTTGTGCCTGTTTTTGCTTCAAACATACTCATTTTGCTTTAAACATGCTTGTTTTGCTTTTTTTCTGATAATCGTTTTATCAAATAACTTGGTTTTAAATTTCTCTTGGTTAATAAACCTTTTGTGCATTTTCGCTTGCTTAATAATGTGGTATGTGCCCTCAATGCTCTGTTTCATCTTATTTATAAAATAAACTGTACAATTTTTTTTGTTACCTTTGTTGCTTTTCTGGCTCATTTTCATGCTTGTTTCTTTTAATTTATCTTCACTGTTATATCTGCATCTGGTGGCTCTGAATATCAGTTTCTGGCATCCCTCTTCTGCCTCCATGTCACTCGTCTAGTCAGGACACAACAGACAAGACTTTGTACATAATAAAGTTGCTTGAACAGAACCCACAAACATCAGGATTGAGGCTTAATACTTTAACTTGGATAAACCTATAAACAAACTAGTTATTGACACTCATACATGTTCACTCTCTGGCTGCACTCTCAAAATGGCAGAGTATAGCACGTGCTTGCTATTTATATATGCACGTTCGGTCCTTAAAATGCTTCTTAAAGACACAGTACACACAATGTTCTACACACAGTAAGAGATTGGAACTTGCATATCCTTCTTGCAGACGTCTGAGCAATCAGTCAATTGAAAATAAATGAGGTGAAAATGTCTACTTGAGAAACTCCCACAGACTGATCAAATATTGGAAGACCCCCTGACCTAGTTTCCATTCATGAGGGTCTGCCCTGGTCCTTCTCAGCTTGTTTGCCACACAATTTTGCTCTGAAGGAATAATGGATGCCTATAGAGAGAATGTATTGTGAAGCATCTGTGGTGATTGACTGTTTTGGAGAACAGAGGGAGAGGACGAGACCTGGATTTAAGGATATCTGTTGTCTTCACCAAAAGACTTCTCTTCTGACTAACTAAAGCACTGGGATTTGAAAAGATAAAAGGTGTTAACAATGGGACCAAAGAGATTTCAGATACCTTTGTATCCGTCTCATGTGAAGTCTTATCGGGGGCATCATGAGAATCACAGATGCCATGAGACCCAGAACCCCATTCCCCCGCAGTATCTGCAGTCTGAGTGGCAAACCTTAGAAAGGGTTGTAAATAAGGTCCTGTTTTTGTCTGTGGAAGAAAATCCTAGGAACAAAATCCTGTGCGAGGGAGACCAGACTTGATTAATCTCTAGGAATCCCAGCTTGTGTAAGAGTTCTCTCACATAAGACAGAGATTCCTGATACTTTGAAAAAGACTCTGCAAGGATAAGCAAGTTGTCTAAATATAGAGAAATGTGGATACTCTATACCCTGCAATGAGCTATAACTGGAGCTAGACACTTAGTGAACATACCTGGTGCACTGCATACTGCAAAGGTAAAGAACTGATAATGTGATCCAGAAACACAGAACTTTAAGAAACATCTGAAGTCTGGATGAGCAGGGATGTGACGATTAGCATCTTACAAGTCTAGTTTTACCAAGAAACGAGGAAGAGGGGGTAACACATTGTGAAGTGACATCATTCTGATTTAGGGCACTATCACAAACAGGTTTAGGAAAGAAGGATTCAGAACTGGTCTCCAAGCATTTTCTTTGGTACTAGGAACAAAACAGTCAAGAGACAGGGGAAGAGGAATGACTACCTGGAAGGCAGGAATTTCCTGCCACTGACATCTGTAACATTAACATATGACATTCAGAACAAACTTGTCTGAAGCAATCTGTTGCCAAGCAGAAAAAATGAAGATTAAGACTTTCTGGAAGAAAAGGGGCCAGGGTGGGTGTGGGTCACAAGGTCTCCTGAACAGTCATTTAGACATATTTGACTGTCCTTGGTTTCAGGAGGTTACATTTTTTGTAACTCCCTTGTCATTCCTTTTTAAATATTTGAATTTTGTTGAGGCTGTTAATTCTGTTTTCTACTAAAAATGGAAGAGGAGAAAGGAAATTCCTTGGACAATTTTGAAAAGGAGAGCTAAAAAGTCTTATATTCCCTGGATAAGTTTGCTCCTTTCATCACACTTTTTGATCACATTTGCAGAAGAGGAGCCAGACAATACATCTCTATTAAAGGGAGAATTTAAAATCACATTTTTATCATTATCTGAAAGGTTCTGGGATTGCAGCCATGCAAACCTCCTTAAAACAGTATAGATCATTCATTTACTGGAATGTACTTAGCATTCTCATCCTTCCTATAGCATCTACTGCAAAAGAAAAAATATAGAGAAAAAGAGTTGCACCTTCACGTCAAATTCTAGCATAAAGGCTAGATTTCCAAGCTCCCAGACTCATAGATGGCTTCAAGCATGGCAAGTGTGTGTGTATATGTGGTGGTGGTGGGGGGGCCTCCAAGTTTGTGAGATATCAACAAAGGCTGGCTGTATGGAAGGAAAGAATGATACTCTTACACATTACATGTCTCAGGACTGAAACTAGTACAAATACTGGCAAAAAAAAAAAAAAAAAAAAAAAAAGTTTACTTCATCTTCTCAAAGGACATGCCGGTCCACAAATATCCTGTTACTCTGAATCTTTGTCTCAGAAATAAAGCTCCCCCTTGCTCAGTGCCACAGGAGAATCAAAATGACAAGGAGCGGTATGATCCCTGACTCTGGGATGAAGACCTGCAAATGACAGGTACACGGGGTCAGGTTGGATGGGGCTGTGTGTGACCTCAGCCAGACGTTGACACCAAGCAAAATCTCAGAGGATGAAATCCCATACCCATACCACCAATTTCCAACCAACAGTCAAAGAAGCACTTAATTTTTCATGGCTAAACCACGAATCCTCACATGGTGTCATGCTGCAACTCCTTACTGACCTAAGCTGAACAGTTCCAGTAAGCTTGGGGTGGATGCAGGAGAGGTCTTTGCCCCTAGACAAATCATGGGGTATTACGTCACAATCAGGCTGGGTGACAAAATAAGACAATCAGGTGGGGGAAATTTAGTACCAACAACCTGGGATGCAATCCCTTGGTAGTTACCAAGTTATGCCACCCCAGGTCTCAGTTCCCTACAGACATAAAGAAGCAGAGCAAAAATAAACCCTCCACTGCTCAGAGACCATCCCAACCTTTGGAGATCAGACAGAAGAAAAGTACAGTTTTGTACCTACCATAAATGTAGATGTTCGAAGATCCACATTGCTGCAGTCCTTACACTTGGGTAGTCCGCTGTCCTCGGTCGGCCCGAATATCAAAGTATTAGGCTGACGTCGGTCAAGGCGCTTAAGACTGACATCAGGACGTCAGGGTACAAATGCGCATGACCGACGTCATATCCTCAGTCTTTTCTTGCCCCAGATGTCAGAAGACCCTAAAAAGAAAGGTCAAAACCAAAAGACAGCAAAAAACAACCAACCACCCTTGCACTAACCATATGTACAATATATACAATATCCACAATATTCACAACCCAAACCACACAACCGCCTCTAACTACAGAGGGAAGGAGGGAGGGTATTGGACTGCAGCAATGTGGATCTTGAACATCTACATTTATGGTAGGTACAAAACTGTACTATGTTCTTCATCTCACATTGCTGCAGTCCTTACACTTGGGTAGAATCCCAAAGCAGAGGTAAGGGAGGATGGCAAAACTATAAAGCAGTAGGAGCTGCCAAAATGCCCTGTAAAATTGCAGTGGCAAAACCAGCCCTAGATTTAGAGTAAAGTGGAAGGTGGTAATGCTTAGAGAAAGTATGCACTGAACTCCAAGTAGCTGCCTCCAAAATATCTTTAGTTGCCACCCCCCTTAAAAAAGCTGTAGAAGTGGCAGTAGCCCTAGTGGAATGAGGCCTAATCCCAGCTGGAATCTCCTTACCATGATGGGAATAACAGAAAGCAATACAAAACCCAATCCACTTAGAAATAGTTTGTTTTGACAAAGGCTTGCCCTGAGAACCCAAAGCAAATGAAACAAATAACTGCTGAGACTGCCTGAACCCTTTAGTTCTGCTCAAATAATATCGCAACTGCCTGTGTATACCCAAAGTGTGCAAAATCTTTTCCCCTTTATTTTGGGGGTTTGCATAAAAAGTAGGCAAATGAATAGTTTGGTTTAAAGCCACACTAGAAACCACTTTAGGCATAAAGGAAGGATTAGTACAAAGATACCCTATCCTTATGGAAAATTAAGAAAGGCTCAACTGCCATAAGGGCCTGTAATTCAGAAACCCTTCTCGCAGAGGTAATGGCCAACAAAAAGCAGTCTTCCATGATAAATATTTCAACTCGCAGTAGCTGCAGGCTCAAAAGGTTGTAGAGTGAGTTTCTCCAACACAAAATTGAGATCCCAAGCAGGAGTAGGAGCTCTACGTGGGGGTCTTATATTCTTTGCCCCTCTAAGGAATTGCTTAAACAAAGGATGAGAAAACAATGGTGGGTCACAGTCATAGTGAGCAGAAATTGCTGCAGCATGAACCTTAATAGAAGAGAAGGACAACCCTTTGTCCAGTAACTCAGTAAGATATTGCAGAGCCACACTTAAATTAGGCTTAGAAACATCAAATTCCTTTGCTGTACTCCAAAATAAAAATCTCTTCCATTTATCTGCGTACACTTTCCTTGTACTAGGCCTTCTGGCCTCCAAAATAAGATTCAAAACTTGCTGTGGAAGCTGAGACCCTCCAGGGTTTAAAACAGAATATGCCAGGCTGTTAGGTGAAGAGAGTGAAGTTTGACATTGAGTAAATGACTGTTCTCCTGACACAGCAGGTGTGGAATCGAAGGCAAAGGCCATGGAGGCTCCCGTACCAAATTTCTCAGTAATGGGTACCAGTGCTGTCGAGGCCAATCTGGAGCTATTAAAATCATCTTTGGCTTGTCCTGTCTGACCTTCAGGAGTACCTTTGGGAGGAGAGGCAGAGGTGGAAAGGCATACACATGAAGATTGCTCCAATTGAATGAAAGAGCATCCACTTTCCAAGCTGTGGGATGAAACCTTTTTGTGCAAACTTTTGGCAGCTGGTAGTTTAGTGGAGAAGCGAACAGATCTATGTCTGGAGTTCCCCATAACACTGTCAATTTCTGAAATACATGAGGATCCAATTTCCACTCGTGGGGATCCATAATTTGTCTGCTCAACACATCTGCTATGGAGTTCTGTGCTCCCGGCAGAAACTTTGCCTGAAGATTTAGCTGTAAACTGAGAGCAGTCTCCCACAAAATCATTGCTTGTCTGCATAGAGGATAAGAATGTGTTCCCCCTTGCTTGTTGATGTACCACATGACAGTTGTGTTGTCTGTTGGAACCAACACCTGCCCTGGAAGAAGTAAATCCTTGAAAGCTATTAATGCAAATTGGACTGCTAACATCTCCTTCAAGTTGATATGTAGATGTTGAAGTCTGGCAGGCCACGTGTCTTGTACCCACTTTCCATTTAGATGAGCTCCCCAAGCTTTGTCTGAGGCATCTGTCGTTAGAATCTGACTCGCCTCTGGCCGGGTCACAGAGAGTCCCTTGTTTAGGTGACATTCCTGAGCCCACCACAAAAATTCCTTTTGAATGCAAGGTATTATCTGAATGACAGTGTCCATATCTTGGCAGTGCTGTGTCCACACATTTTTGAGATACCATTGTAGCTTCCTCATATGCAGTTTGGCATTGGGAAGCACCAGAATACAAGATGCCATGAACCCCAAGGCTTGAAGGACTGTCCTTGCAGTCAGCCTGGACTGATGAGACAATTGATGGAAGTAAAGAGAAAGATTCTTTTGTTTGTCCGGGGTCAAAAAGGCCATCTGGGATGCTGTATTCAGTCTCACACCCAGAAAGCACATGTCCTGAGAGGGTACTAGACTGGACTTTATTTCGTTCACAGAATACCCCAGGCATCTTAGCACTGCTATCACATATTGTAGATGATGAAGAAGTTCGTCCTTTCCTTGGGCCAGAATCAGGCAATCGTCCAAATAAGGATAGATCTGTATTCCTCTTAGCCTGAAGAAAGCTATCACTGGAGCCAGAACCTTCGTGAACACTCTGGGCGCAGTAGATAAGCCAAAGGGCAATGCAGAGAACTGATAATGAGAAGTCCCAGCCCAAAAACGCAGATACTTTCTGCAACTTAGCCTGATAGGAACATGAAGGTAAGCCTCCTTGAGATCCAGAGTCACCATCCAGTGATCTTTGCCCAGCAGAGGTAAAAGCTGTTGTAACGTCAACATTTTGAACTTGGGAATGTCCAGATAAGTGTTGAGGATAGATAAATCCAAAATTGGTCTCCAAGTGTTCCCCTTCTTTGGTACTAGGAACAGGCGAGAATAAAATCCTAGGCCCACTTCTGGCAGAGGGACCGGTTGTATGGCCCCTATTTGAAGTAGCAGAGAAATTTGTTTGTGAGCCTCTAGTCTTTGCTGAGGAGGAACGTCCGGCATGCCTCTGAAAGGAGGCAAGGTATGGAAATAAAACTTGTAACCTTGGTGTATGATATCCAATACCCATCTGTCTTGGGTAATCAAACTCCAATTTTCCTTGAAGAGTGCCAACCTTCCTCCCAAAGGTGCTGCCAGGCAAGAAGGATCTGGCAGCTGAAAAGGTAGGTCATTGGGCCTGTTTACGAAAGGACTGGCCCCTGCCCTCACCGAAGATTGTGCAGGTGAACTCCTGTTCTAGGTCTGAAGGAGCTCTGAGCTCTGCCCCTACCACGTCTAGATCTACCCCTAGACTGTGAATCATAAGAAGGGTACGTCCACCCCTTAGCAGGCCAATTCCTACTAAACTTGGAGGCTGAACTTGCAAAAAATCTTTAACAGCCTGCATAGACTTAGCCTTGTCTTCCATTTTCTTCAAAACTGACTCCACAGGTGAACCAAACAACACATCAGACTGTAAAGGAGCATCCAAAATCCTTGTCTTAACATGGTCAGATAAATTCTGATCCCTCAGCCAGGCGTGCCTGCGAAGAACTGATCCAGTGGCAGCCACCCTAGACGAGGCCTGTACAGCATCAAAACCACATCGTAAAGAATGCTTACCCACCTGTTCAGAGACATGTACCAAATCTTGTAATTCTTTACACTCAATGCCTTCCGCCAGAGCATCTACCTTAGACTTCAATTGAGAAAGAAGATAGTTTTGATATTTCAGCATGTGAAACTGGCAATTCAAAGCCCTCATAGCTAAGGTCGAAGAAGTATAGACTTTCTTTCCCCATCTATCCAAAGCTCTGGCCTCTTTATCTGGAGGAACCGGATTTTTTACAACAGAGGCCTTGACACCCTTAGGTCCCTGACTAACAGTTTCTGGGTCCGCCCTAGGACTCTTATAAAGATATTTATGAGCCTCAGGCACCCTGTAATACCTATCCGGTTTAACAGGAGCAGGAGGCAAAGAATCAGGATTAAGTGAAGCCTCTGCAAACACATCTTCCACCACATCCAGAACAGGAGGTATAGCCAAAGGCCTATGCTGGGGTAAAAGCAAAAATTCCCTAAGCCTTTTCCTGGAATCAGAGAAGTCCTGACCTTCCCACTTAAAATGTTCCCTCATGGAATGAAGAGTCTCTGAAAAAGAAAAATCCTCTGGAGGAGAAGCAGAAGGAGTCGAATCATCTACATCAGAATCAGAATAAGGAGAGTACTCCTGCAAGTCTTCAGCCGAAGACTCTGAAACATCCGAAGCCTGCTCAAAACTCCCCAACTCTGGTTCCACCCTAGGCCTCTTATCAGGAGGGGGCAAAGAACCTCTAATCAAGGTAATTAAATCTTCTGCCATTTTAAGCATGTGCTTCTTGGGCACAGATCCTGTTGAACTAGGAGTGACACCAACAGAAGCTAAACCTGGCCTGCCTCTGGGAGAAGCCTTGGAAACAGAAGGAGAGGGCCTAACCACCCTAGGAAGGGAGGGGAGTACAGTAACCTGAGAAGCCCCTTCAGCCTGACCTGCCTCCTGAGAGGCCACATCCTGCAATATCAAAGTCTCCCCCTGGGACTCCAGAGAAGCCTCCGGCAGAACCACCGGTTCCACTGACGCCTCTAAAGAACCGGCGTCCAGTACGGACGACACTTCTTGCCTGGGTTTAGCTGCTTTGTCTTTGCGCTTCGAAGAAGCGGGCGTCGGAGCATCCGACGGCATATTATAATTGCACCGCTTCCCGAAGACCAACCTGGCACAATCTAACCTCCGCTTAATAGTGCGCTTATTGAACCTAGCACAAAAGCGACACCCAACAACGTCGTGCTCAGGCCCCAAACAAGGAATACACAAAGTATGATAGTCCCTATGCGGTATCTGTTTCCCACAAGAAATACAGTTATTCATTTTTCTGACATCCGGTAAACCACTGAGGCAAGAAAAAACTAAAATATTCCCCAACGGGGTACTTAGCCAACTTTGACTCGGTCTGAAACTCCGAATTCGAAAAATTTCAGAACGCCGAACGGCACTTGCAACGCTGCTTCTGCATCGGACCATGCGGCAAAAAAGACTGAGGATATGACGTCGGTCATGCGCATTTGTACCCTGACGTCCTGATGTCAGTCTTAAGCGCCTTGACCGACGTCAGCCTAATACTTTGATATTCGGGCCGACCGAGGACAGCGGACTACCCAAGTGTAAGGACTGCAGCAATGTGAGATGAAGAACATCATGGGGGCCTATGAAGCAGCACCTCCAGCCAATCTACCAAGTAGTACTTTACAGTACACTTGTGTAAGTAAACTTACCATAACAGTAGACTGTTTGAATAGATCACTACTGCAGAAGCCTAAGCTATATAGGTTATATGTTGCCAAACATATGACAACTGACTATCCCATTTGTTCAGGGGAAGGGGGAATGGAATGGGAGATGGGGATTCCAGGGCTAGGTGAAAGTCCTAAGGTTCATCTCTTTCTGACTAAGAACCCTCATCCACCCTCTGCTCTCTGGCTAGCAAGAGGCAGGTGGTAGACAGTGGGCAAATTGCTAGCCTTGGTAGGCAGGCTACCCTCTTCCCCATATGAGAACCCCCCTTCCACCTCAGCAGCTCTGTCAAACTCTACTACTGCTGTTTCCAAACACAAAGTTCCTTCTGAATTGTAGTGCAACTATACTGACAGAGTGAGCTCAATAGGCTCAAACTCCAATGGATACAACACTAACTACTCCTGCTTAATGTCACCCTTGTGGTGAGCCAGAGCAGACTCTGTCTCCTCAGTAGTTGCCACTCACTCCAATCCTTTCCAGTCAGTGGTGCGTCCAGTGTGTCCCAATATGGTTGAATGGATTGGAACTAGCCGTTTGACTAGAAACTAGTCTAGTTATTAAAAACTGTTAAAAAAGAAAAAAAATAAGAAGATAACACCACATATACTACAGGTTCAGTGCCAAGAAGCAGTTCTGTTTACCATATTTCTGAAAGACATCACTCTGCCTTTGGAAAGCAAAATCAACGTTTATGCTAATGATACACAGACTAGTGCGCAACACTCAAGGCAAGTGACTGGAATGAAGTCAGATCGGCAACACCCAGCACTGTAAGCAGACAGCTTGCAGCTGGAATTTAACATAATGCAATGTTAATATAGAAACCGATGAAAGCCATACTATCTTGGTAGGTAAACCTTAAAGGTAAATGAAAAAGGGGACTAAGCAGTTAATACTCACTCCTAAACTGGAAATATGAGCAGGCAGTGGTGAAGGCCAACAAAAAACTAAGGGATGGATAATGTAAATATTAGATTCCAGAAAAGCTGGGTTAAATTTCCACTGTATAGGACATGGGTAAAGTCACATATGGACTGCTGTGTACAGTCATGAATGCCATACAAACAGAAAACAGGCTGGAAGAAACTATGACATGCACAGAATGCTGCAGTGTTATCAGACATACAGATCTGGGTACACAAACATTACAGAGAAAGGAGGGATGCCATATAAACTCAATGAAGAAACTGAAAATGTGTTGATATAATCTTCTAGTCTGTAGATAAAAACCCTTCATACAGTCTTAAATCACCTACTCAGACATCAACCAAACTTTTCTCTCTGGGATTCCAACATAGAAATAACACAGATGAGGCTGTAAATATAGACTTCAATGACTGCACCATCATGAATATACATTGCCATAGCCAATAAAACCTATGGACTTATCCCCTTGCTGTCTCTGTGGTGACATTACTGAGGGATAAAGTCAATTCTGTTGGCATGTCTTCAACAAGTTTTTGTTAAAAAAAAAAAAAAAAAAAAATATCCAGCAAATAATATGAATAGAAAGAGGAGACTGCATCATGACAATGTAGCTATGTATGAACTATTCAGGGCCACTTTAAAGTCTGCATATCCAAAGTCACAAAAGAATGAATCCTTTTGCAAAACCTATATACAGCACTTGATTCCGTCTGTAGGGAAAGAAGTGGTCAAGCGCTGAAGTTTGACACCTATGCTGAGATGAAGAAGCAAAAATAATCTGCACTAGGGTGCCTGGTAAGAAAAAAAGGCACACATGATGAACGATAAAATTGGATTTTTTTTTTGATTTTGGAAAACTGTACTTCAAAGAAATCCAGTTTGGTATGCCTGGTAAGATTAAAAGTTCACTCGGGTAGAACTGGGGGTGGTGGCAGGGTGGCGGCTGATCCAAACTAAGCGATCTCCTCAGGTGCTGAACATTAACCTACAAGTAAAACAGATCAGGTGTACCAGTCTTCTAAGTGAGAAAACTCTAGAATATTTTTTGTTCTTCAGATGTTCTTGATGGGGAAAGCACAGGGCATAAGGCATCTCTAGTGGATTTCTTAAGTATGACGGTTCCAAATCAGGGCTACTCATGGGGCAGCTAGGATGAGAGAAGGGCCAATGGTACTGCCAATCTCAAGCACTGGGACCTTTATCTCCCAGTGGTTGAGGATTCAGAAGAAACAGAAGACAACCTGGCTAATGTCCTCCTTGTAACTTGCAGGCGTAGCAAAGAGCATATGACCCACTAAAACATGGAGTATGATCCTGACTGAAGGTCATCTGCTAAGTGATACAAGACATGACGTTGGACAACTGTGCAACAGATAGGTACATACTAGGAGTGAAAACATGGTCTAAAAGGCTGACATATAATCTAAATCTTGCACCAGACTAAACAGTTGTACTGTGTTCTTTCTCTGATCTGTTTAGCAATATTTACCATAAGATGAGCAGGATGACAAAGTCCTGCAATGAGACAAGGAAGGCCAAAGGCCCAACGCATGAAGGGAAAGATCCCCTGGACCTGATTTCAGACCACAAACATTCATCCAAAAGCCTAAAGATCCACTTCTTACTCCCTCAAACTACAAGACTGTCTTCTTTTCCAAAAGTAATAGCTAGTGGGAGGAGGTACAGACAAGAAGGATGACAACCACCCTAGAATAAGTTCTCCTAAAGCAAAGTTTAGGAGGACACTACTGGCATAGTGATGGACTCTAAGATCAGTGACCCAGACTGCTCATCTTCCACCCTTCGTCCTCCTGCCTGACACCTCTAAAAAATGTCACTAGCACTCATTTCACCGACTTCCTGTCATCACCTTCAGTGCATACATAATCCTGTAGTCCAGTGTAAAACACAATGCTTAGCCAAAGATGCAAGCATGACCCATGCACAGAAGCCTGACATTTTAAGAAAAGCAACGAAAGAAAACATGAGTGCATAATACAAATTTTCTACTCACCATAGAATCATATTCAGACTAAGATTTTGAGGTACAGTACTCAACTTCTATATTAACACATGCAATTAAAGGGCTGTTGACCAAAATAAGCTGCAAGTTGCCTTATTTATTTGGTTATTACAAAGAAACTTGGTGATGCTTACTCTGCTTAAGGAAAGGGCCACCCATGCCAAACCATCTTACTTGTCAGTTCGTAAATCAGCAAAATATGACTTACAGACTAAGTTACATTTTGTTTAGAAATTCTAAAACATAAGCATGACTTATTCCTAAGAGCAATTTTATCCAGTTTATTACAAAACTGGAAAATTCTTTTTAAACTAGGGAGGGATCCTGAATAAAGTATATCCTATCCTACTGCAGAAGGGCCTTAAGTTGGCAGGCTAGCTTCTTAGAAACTGCTGAGGTGCTGGCTGAAAAAACTTAAATATCTGCCTCTGTTTTTAAATTTTCATCTGACCTGGCCAGAAACTCTTACAACTGTTAGCAAAATAAAGCATCTCCATTGACTGAAGTATTAAGAAATGCTTTGGTGTTGTCTGAATAGGGATGGCACATCAGTCACGAATGCCTCCTTACTGCTGCTGCTGCCCTGGTTGGGTTTCTCCTGCAGGAATCCACAGATCTTCACATATAGCATACAATATGCCTATTAGTCATGTCAGATGTGGATAATATGAATTATTTTTTTTTTTATACAGATTCTGCAAGGGGTTGTAAGACCTCCAATACCTTTGCAAAAACATTCCCTAGCAATTTATTATAGGCCACACATTTACTTATTTCACAGTTGTTGACCAGGAACGTCTGACTAGGACAGTGCCTATTTTCAGTGGAGACCCGAGGAGAAACGCTCCAGACGCATGTCTTTGGAATGTGTGAAGAAACAGGAGCACCTGGAGAAAACCCAGGGAGGACATGCAGACTCTGTACAGAAGGCACCCCAGCCAAGAATCGAACTGGAGAACCTCCTGCTGTGAGGAACAATGTCAATCGCTGCACAGTCACTGTGCCACCCAATAATTGCCAGATCTTAGGTAGAAGAGGCAAAAACTCCATTCTTCTATATCCTTCCACTATCATTCTAGCTTCTTTTATCAGCAGAAAATAAAGTCAACATTTTTCTGGCATTTTAGAAGTATCAGTTATATGCGTGTGTGTGTGTGTATATATATATATATATATATATATATATATATATATATATATATATATATATATATATGTATCTCTGTTTTTTTTTTCCAGGGGGGTAAATAAATTCTGTCTGTTCTCTTTGGGGCTGGCAGCCAAGCACCAAAGCTCTGAGAAACTTGTTGAGAATTATCTTTAAAAGCAGATGAAGGGCAGGATGTTTCTATAAACTTTGTTTAGGGAATGAAAGCTCTTCCTTCTCCTAGCTAAAATATACTAAATTTGTTGCCTTAGAAGGTGACTCCTTCTGGAGGGAAACGAACAGAGGAACAGGACATTAACAGTCATGTGAGTTGGACATTCTAATGATAAGAGTAGATTATCCATGCAATCCTTGTCTTCCTCCTCACACCACAGTGAAAAAGGTGATTTCTTTTTCTTAGACTCTGGTGCTCTCATTCACGTCATGTATGTTACATTTGTCGGAGCACTTCTGTAGTCATATTAGAAGATCTTCTACTGCACAGAGTACTAAGATTACCAAACTTACACGTTCACATTTTTCACACTTCTTATTGTCATGCTCTGACACCAGATAGACTTTACATGTGGAAATCCTTTTTTTTTTTTTTTTTTACTACTATGAAATAGGTTAACTGGGTAGGCCCACTGAGCCTATGGGTCCCTCTGTAGGGGAGAAGGGGGAGGGGGGGTTATGGTCTCTGTGAAAACATGTAAGCAGAACACTTTATATCATTTATATCATTAGGGTACAGACCATAGTAAATTAGAACAGACTATCATGTACTTTCTCAGAGGGCCTGCAAGGATTACAGAACATTTAGGACAAGACAGCTTGCTGCCTAACAATCTCACATACTGAAATATTTTAGTAGGAACAACACCAGATCTGAAAATGAAAGCAGACAAACTTATGCCTCTATAAATACAGTCCACAGAAAACGTACTGTTACCAGCCCCCCCCCCCCCCAAAAAAAATAATACAGATGAGGCAAGAAAAACTAAAGAAAAGCAAACTGCAAGCAAAGCTACCTTTGAAGTGCCAAAAATTGAAAATGGCAGGAGACAATGCTTTTAATAAGACAAGTTAAAACATCAGCCCCAATTCCCCCAATGAAAATAACAGCAGCACACAGGTTAAACTGAAAAATCTTAGCATTTAAGAAAACTGTATACAAAAAGAAACTAATATCATAGCAACTAAATCAAAAGAACATACATAAGTATCCTCAATAAGCAAAGTATAGTGTTCCATCAAACTGCACATTAAGAGGCAAGACTGAGCACTTTACTTCAGTTTTGTCACAGCTCATCTCACCAAAACAAAACTAAGGAAAATTAAGCCCCCTGTAAACAAAATATTTTTTTAGGGTGGGTGGGTGAGAGACATGGCCCTTAACACCCCTACCTACTTAAACTACATGGATGGTGACACTAGTTTGAGGGAACTTGGGCATCACCTCAGTAAGTTGAACTTTATTAATATGAGGATTCAATGAGTTATAAAAGCAATCCTTTAAAATGCCTGCTACATATTTCTGCTGTCATCTCTTTATGAAGAAAATGGCAAAACCTTATCTACATTAATGCCAGTAGTGGGTAGGGATATGCATGTGGGAGGGTGAAAAACACTTAAGACCTCTACGCTGAAGTGTTGGGAGTCTTCATTCCAACCCAGAAAACTTCTTTAGTATGTTTCTGTGTGTGTTTGAGCGTGCAGCATATCTACAATTAAGAAAAGGCACATGACAAAGGTGCAGCAACTGATAATCACTAGGAAGTAAAACATTCACAATTTGCAGAAAAACAGGCTAGTTAATTAAGAACTAAAGTATACTCCCAGGACCACAAGTTATATAAAAAAAACACTTAGTTGCTGCTTCACACTATGACCAGACATTTCCACACTGTACTTAAAAATAACAAACCCCACTAACACTTAAAATGTCCATATTGCTTTATCACATCCAAAGAGAAAAACATTTAAGTACAAAGTTAGGAAATTTGAATCATGTTTGGATGCTGCCTGCCATACAAAGTAAGTTTTCAATTAACAAAACACTATCTCTAAAGAGGCAGAATGTAGAATTCTATTATCCAAGTTTAACCACTATGGTATATGTAAACAAACCAATCTTTACACAGACTTACATAAAAATAAACTTCTAGAGCCAATATGTCCAAGAGATTAAACCCTGTTCAATGCAGTGCCTGTCTTCAGTCACAGGATGACAGTGCAAAGTCATAACCAATGAGGGTCTTTAATTATGCAATATTTTAGAAGGGATGCAGTACAACAAAGCAACAAGACCAATTTGTTTGCTTTGTGCATGTGTGGTCAGTGGGGGGAGGGCACAGAAGGGACAGTATTATTCATAGTATGCATATTAAAAAAAAAAAAAAAAACTTCAGCATTGCTCCTCATGGCAAACCTCTGGCAAAATTCAAACCAGCAAGTTATAATAAGAGATTATGTAAACTTTGGGTTAGCCTGATGTCAGAAAATGGAAGGTGGTGATTGATGGGCATTGCCCTGTCCATTGAAAAGTTCTTGCCCAGTGTTAGTGGTGCTAATACTGATGCTTTCACAAGCGAAAATAATTTCTGTAGCAAACTGTCAAATATTCTTAATGTCATGCCATTCAAATGGGTGTTCCTTGTAGTAGTACTGAAAAATGCTACAACTCAAAATTATAGTTGGCAAAAATGTATCAGATTATTCACATGTATGTCAAGGCTGCAATTTACTGTTGAGCATTATCATCTATAAAAATCAACAATGACTAAATGGAAGTAATTAGAAAGCATGAGTAGTGCTTGGAAATGTTATTTTAACTGTGTGGCTTGAGTCTTGCACTTATAACTACTACTAGACAGACAGCTGTAACCAGAGTGCAATACATGAAAGTTCTTTTGAAGGTTAAAACTCTAGATGGCCAGCCAAAGGAGATCTCTGTCTCACTCTGTGGGTCAATAGTGGAGAAAATAAAAGACAGAAAAGTACAGTTGCGTACCTACCATAAAAGTAGATGTTCGAGTGTATTCACTGTTGCAGTCATTACACTTGGGTTATCCTGCTGACAGGCTACCCACAGTCGGACAGAATTCCAAAGTCTTGGTCCGGCTTCGGTTGCTGTCGCTTCCTCCCTGACGTCAGTGCGCCAGGGGTATATAAGAAGCAGCCAACATCATTTTCTTCAGTTTTTCTTGCCCCAGATGTCAGGTGCCCCCAAATAGGAAGGCAATAAATATTGCTAATAAACACATACAGAGAAATAAAAACAATACCTTCAGCTACAAGCAAATACACCACAAAGGTTGTATAGGAGAGAAAGGTATAGATAAGTCCCAGCAAAGAAAGTGGGGATGGAGGGTGGGTAACCTGGACTGCAACAGTGAATACACTCAAACATCTACATTTATGGTAGGTACACAACTGTACTATGTTCATAGTGTTTCACTGTTGCAGTCATTACACTTGGGTAGAATCCCAAAGCTGAGGTAGGGTGGCTGGGTCTAAATAGAATTAGGAGTGGCTATGAGGCCCTGCAGAACTGCAGTGGCGAAGACTGCTCTGGATTTAGAGTAAAGAGGCAAGTGGTAATGCTTGGTAAAAGTGTGCACTGAACTCCAAGTTGCAGCTTCCAAAATGTCCTTGGTTGGTACTCCTCTGAGGAAGGCTGCTGAAGTGGCTGCTGCCCTGGTAGAATGTGGTCTTATGTTGTTAGGGACTGGCTTTCCATGTTGTGTGCAGCAGAAACAATTACAGTGTCCTATCCACTTAGAAATAGTCTGCTTTGAGATGGCCTTTCCTTGTGATCCTGCAGCATATGCTACAGACAGTTGCTCTGCTTTGAGATAGATTTTCTTTGTGATCCTGCAGCATATGCTACAAACAGTTGCTCAGTTTTTCTGAATGCTTTTGTTTTCTCCAAGTAGAAGCGTAACTGCCTGTGTATGTCCAAAGTGTGCAGAAGTCTCTCCCCTTTATTCTGGGGATTTGGATAGAATGTTGGCAAATGAATGGTTTAAGAGCCACACTGGATACCACCTTTGGCATAAATGTTGGGTTTGTCCTTAGAGAAACCCTGTCTTGATGAAAGATGATAAAAGGTTCCACTGCCATTAATGCCTGTAGCTCTGAGACTCTTCGTGCTGAAATTATTGCTAGGAGCAGAGCAGTTTTCCATGATGAAAATTTTATATCAGCTGTATAGGCTGGTTCAAAGGGAGGTAAAGTGAGTTTTTCCAAGACAAAGTTGAGGTCCCAAGTAGGTATTGGTGCTCTCCTGGGAGGTTTTACGTTTTTAGCCCCTCTGAGGTATTGCCTTGGTAGTGGATGAGAGAAGATAGGCGGTTCCATGTTATAATGAGCTGAAATGGCAGAGGCATGGATCTTAATAGATGAAAAGGATAGGCCTTTGTCCAACATCCCAGTTAGGTATTGTAAAATCTGAGGGATATTTGGTACAAGTGGGTCAAAGCTTTGTGCCAGGTTCCAGGTGCAGAATCTCTTCCATTTGTCTGCATAAGATTTCCTGGTGCTGGGCCTCTTGGCCTCCAGAATGACATCCATAACAGCTTTAGAGAGAGGTGTGGTCTGACTGTATGTTATCTGCCATGCAGCCAGACTTAAGGTTCTGAGTTGGCTGTGCAGGATCTGGTTGTTTTGTTGAGTCAGAAGTTGAGGTATTTGAGGTAAAGTCCAGGCTGGTCCTTGAGCCAAGTTCTTTAAGATTGGGTACCAGTGCTGGCATGGCCAGTCTGGGGCAATCAGGATAATTTTTGGCCTCTCTTGACTGACTTTTAGGAGCACCTTGGAAAGGAGAGGCAGTGGTGGGAAGGCATAAACTTTTAAGATTCTCCAGCTGAATGAGAGAGCATCCATTTTCCATGCTTGTGGGTGGAAAGTCCTTGTGCAGAATGTTTGTAGCTGGCAGTTGAGAGGGGAGGCAAAAAGATCTATGTCCGGGCACCCCCATTTCTTTGTTATCATGCTGAAGACCTGTGGATTTAGTTTCCACTCGTGAGGATCCATGAGGTTTATGCTTAGATCGTCTGCCAGAGTATTTCTCTTTCTTGGCAGGAATTGTGCTTGCAGACGAACTTGATAGGTCAGTGCTGTGTTTCACAAAGTCATAGCTTGTCTGCAAAGGGGGTATGAACGAGTGCCCCCTTGCTTGTTTATGTACCACATAACTGTGGTGTTGTCCATCTTTAGCAATAGTTGTTCTGGATGCAGTAAGCCCTTGAAAGCTGTCAGGGCATTCTGTACAGCTAGCATCTCTTTTTGATTGATGTGAAGATGCATTTGTTCTGCGGACCACTTGCCCTGAATACATTTTCCTGCCATGTGTGCCCCCCAGGCATAATCCAATGCATCTGTTGTCAGTGTCTGCCTGGCTGTGGGTAAAGTGAAAGGCTGTACCTTGTTGAGGTGACATGCCATTGCCCACCATCGAAACTCCTGTTGCAGGCAGGGAATAAGAGTTATTATTGCTTCCAGGCTGTGGCAATGTTGAGTCCAAACACTTTTTAGATACCACTAACTTCCTCATATGCAGTTTTGCATATGGAATTAGTAGGATGCAGGATGCCATGAACCCCAAAGCCTGCAGAATTTTTCTTGCAGGTAGCTGGGTTTTTGTTGTGATCATTTGAAAATGAGTCAGTTGCCTTTGTTTGTCTGGCATGAGATAAGCCATCTGGGTAGTTGTATTCAAGCTTGCACCCAGGAATATCATCTCTTGAGAGGGCACTAGTTTTGACTTCTTTTCGTTTACTGTGTACCCTAGGCCAACTAGTAATCTTTTTACAAATGCCAGATGCTTTAGAAGAATGTCCTTGCTCTCTGCTTGAATAAGGCAGTCGTCCAAATAGGGATATATTTGAATTCCTTTTTGTCTGCAAAATGCAATTACTGGAGCCAGGCATTTTGTGAAGACCCTGGGCGCAGTAGATAAGCCAAAGGGCAGTGCAGAGAATTGGTAGCGCATTGAGCCAGCTATGAATCTGAGGTATCTTCTGCAGGATTGTCTGATTGGGACATGCAGGTATGCCTCTTTTAGGTCTAAGGTCACAAGCCAAGCCTTCTTGCCCAGCATGGGCAGAAGCTGCTGCAAAATCAACATCTTGAATTTTGGAATATCCAGATATGTGTTTAGAATTGATAGGTTCAGTATTGGTCTCCAGGCTTTGTCCTTTCTGGGCACCAAGAACAGTCTTGAGTAAAATCCTTGCCCCTGCTCTTGCTCTGGTACTTGCTGAATGGCCCTCATGTCCATGAGGAATGAAACTTGTTTTTGTGCCTCTGCCCATTGATTTTTTGGCAGGTCTGGCAAACCATGTGCCCTTGGGCAGGGTATGAAAGCGAAACTTGTGGCCTTGTGACACTATGTTCAAGACCCATTTGCCCTGGGTTATGTGCCAATTTTGATGAAAAAGTGCTATTTTCCCCCCTAATGGTGCTGCCATTAGAAAAGTGCTTGGTGCAGGTATGGGGAAGTCATTGGGACAATTTCCTGTATGGTTGTGATTTGTCATCTCCGCTTTTGGAGGTAGAAGCACCCCATTGTTTAGACCTGTATGAGCCTTGGGGCTGAGATCTGCCTCTAGGGCATCTGTATCTGCCTCTTTGTGGCCTGTCTGACACTGGAAAGGACCAATTCTTTGTAGGCCAGTGTCTGCTAAATCTAGGAGGCTGTACCTGTAAGAAATCCTTGACTGTTTGCATAGATTTTGCTTTGTCCTCTATTTTCTTCAACACCTCTTCTGCTTTAACACCAAAGTATCATGCTGTAATGGAGCATCTAATAATTTTGCTTTAACATGATCAGGCAAATTCTGTTCCTTTAACCAAGCATGCCTCCTGATAACAGAACCCGTAACAGCGGCCATGCAGGAGGCCTCCAAAGAATCAAAACCACATTGCAAAGTATGTTTTCCAACTTGTTCAGCCGCATGCAACAAATCCTGCATTTCTTTGTTTTCTGCGCATTCAGAATTTATCAACATGTTCTGTTTAAGCAGTGACGTAATATATTGATGATACTTAAGCATGTGGAACTGGCAACTTAAAGCCCTTATAGCCAAGGTTGCAGAAGTGTAAATCTTTTTTCCCCATCTATCTAATGTCCTAGAATCCCTGTCAGAGGGGGTAGGGTTTTTTGCAGTGGAAGCCTTGACCCCCTTTGGGACCCTGAGAGATAGTTTCTGGGTCAGCAGCAGGGTTTTTAAAAATAAATTTATGTGAATCAGGAACCCTGTAATATCTGTCTGGCTTAACAGGAGCTGGAGGCAGGGAATCAGGAGTCAGACTGGTCTCTGAAAAAACATCATCTACAATGTCCAACACAGGTGGAATAGCAAGGGGCCTGTGCTGAGGTAGTAAAAGGAAGTCTCTGAGCCTTTTCTTAGAGTCTGAATAATCTTGGCTCTCCCAGTGGAAATGCTCCCTCATGGTATGCAGAGTTTCCCCAAATGAATAATCCTCAGGAGGAGAGGCTGAATGGATTGATTCTTCAGCATCAGAATCCTCATAGGGAGGGAGAGAGTATTCCTGATCAGAAGAGGAATCAGAAGAAATGGAAACCTAATCAGAAGATTCATATTCTGTCTCTTGCCTAGGCCTCTTATCAGGAGGGGGACGGGAACCCCTGATCAAAGTAATTAGGTCTTCGGCCATTTTGAGCATCTGTTTTTTAGGCATGGAGGTCTGTCCATGTGGCTGTTGTACTTGTTTCTTTGTCTTTAAAGGTGCTTTAGTATTTGCCTTTGAAGCTGAAGTCATTTTTACATATAGTTGTGAAGGCCTGAAAACACCCTCAGAAGCCAATGCCTGCTCGGCGGCTCCGGACCCATCTGAGGGAATGGTTTCAGAGGTTCCAATACCTTGAGTATCCAGCAGCCTAGTCGGCTCCACATGGGAGTCGGTAGCGGCCTGTGGCTCTCAAGTAGCAGACGTCAGGGGCTGCGAAAGCGCCTCACTGAGAACCGGCGACTGGCTTAGAAGAAGCCTCGTTGTCAGTTTTGGACTTCGGATGCTTGTCCTTTTCTTTTTCTTTGCGTTTCTTATGAATTGCGGTAGTCGGATGGCTATCCGATGACATTGTGTAATTAAATCTTCTGCCAAAATAACAAAATGCAAAATCGTACCAACGCTTAATAGTGCATTGGTTAAATCTAGCACAGAACTGACAATTAGCTACATCATGCTCAGGGCCTAGGCAAGGAATGCGATAGGAATGAAAGTCCTTATGAGGTATTTGCTTCCCACAAGAAATACAGTTATTAACTTTCTGACATTGGTCTGGAGCAAGAAAAAAGTTTTACCAATGGGGTACCTAGGGTACCTAGCTTTTAATGAAGACTTCGGATCTGAAATTCGAACACAAAAATCGCAGGAGTCGTCCGACCGGCACTTGCAAACTGCTTTTGCTTCGGGCACCGTGCGGCAAGAAAGACTGAAGAAAATGGCGTCAGCTGCATCTTTTATACCCCTGGCGCACTGACGTCAGGGAAGAGGCGACAGCAACCGACGCCGGACCTAGACTTTGGAATTCAGGCCAACTGCGGGTAGCCTGCCAACAGGATAACCCCAATTGTAATGACTGCAACAGTGGAAACACAATGAACATCTGAGAAAAAGCTGAGTGCACACCACAGTGAAGTAAGTAAAATTTTAATGAATAAACGTAAAAGGCTACAGAACAATAAAACAGGCACAAAAGGGTAAGCTCTTTAGCTACCTGACAGGTAGCATTTTCTGACCTAAATCACAACAGTCAAGCCATCTGTATTTCATTGCACTTTATGTCTATTCATTAAAGCTTTACTTACTTCACCATAGTGTGCACCGAACATTTTCTCAGTGGTAAAGAAGAGACAGGAGGAGGACTAATTATTATCCTGTAGGAAAATAAGTACTACAGTGAAAGGACTGGCGTGGAGAAAAAAAGTATGGGGAGAACAGATGATATGGATGGCTGATAAATCACATGGTACATCTTGGTGAGGAAATGGAAAGGACTCCTTGAGAAGATCGTGGATCATTAAAAGAGCAAGTCCAATATTATACGAACAGTGTAAAGTGCAAGGATGGATAAGGAAGTTTCAAGGGACTACTTGCAATATGTATGCAGTCTACAAAGGCCAGTGAACTCAAGTTTTAAGCATAAAGCACAGCAAAAAAAAAAGAATTTATGTACTCACCATAACGTTCCATCTCAGTAGTTAAACTTCATTTTTCTGCAACCTGTGGGTATACGGATCCGTATCGGATCCGAGCCGGCAACTTTTTCTAGCATCAGCTCCAAGCTCCTCCCCTTACCCATAATGCCCTACCATCTCCTATCTTCCCTCAGATCGAGTTTGCTGCAACTAACAATATATATGCAACTCAACCCAATAACCAACCTGAAAACAGGATAAGGTCCAGGGGATGGAGGGAGGGAATGTTGCAGAAAAATAAAGTATAACTATTCAGATGTAACGTTATGGTGAGTACACAACTTCTTTATCTGAAGTAGTTAACTTCATTTTATCTGCAACCTGTGGGACAGAGTCCCCAGCTACTCCGATCCTGGGAGGCCCTTATGGAAGGATATTCATGAGCATCGCAGAGCCAAAGGATGCTCTACCCCTCAAAATCAGATCCAATTTGTAATGGGAAATGAAAGTACGTGAACTGGCTGATGTTACTGCTGCGCAAATATCGTCCAAAGGTACCCTGGACCAAAAAGCAGCAGAAGTCGCCATGGACCTGGTAGAGTGAGCCTTAACTATACCAGAAGGTAATAAACCTTTTGCTTTATAAGCATGTGAAATACAAACAGTGATCCATCTGGCTAAAGAAACTTTAGAAATAGCTTTTCCCATGAATGCTTCGGAAAAAGAAACAAACAATTGGTCAGTCTTGCGGAAAGATTTCGTTCTATGAAGATAAAAGCAAAGTTGTCTGTGAACATCCAACAAATGGAGTTTGTACTCACCTTTATTTTGAAAGTTGGGAAAGAAAACGGGCAGATTAATGGACTGGTTTATGTTCGTTTAAGATGCCACTTTAGGTAAGAAGGAAGGGTTAGTACGGAGGGGAAACCCTATCCTTATGGAAGACCAAAAAAGGAGGCACAGCAGACAAAGCTTGAAGCTCAGAAACTCTCCTAGCCGAAGTGATAGCTACTAGGAAAGCTGTCTTCCAGGACAAAAATTTTAAGTCCACAGACGCTGCGGGTTTGAAAGGAGGGGCAACTAATGCTTGTAAAACAAAAGTAAGGTGCAAAGGAGGTACAGAATCCTTGACAGGGGGCACAGCAGACAAAGCTTGAAGCTCAGAAACTCTCCTAGCCGAAGTGATAGCTACTAGGAAAGCTGTCTTCCAGGACAAAAATTTTAAGTCCACAGACGCTGCGGGTTTGAAAGGAGGGGCAACTAATGCTTGTAAAACAAAAGTAAGGTGCAAAGGAGGTACAGAATCCTTGACAGGGGGCCGCAGCAGAAAAGTACCTTTGAGAAAAGCCTTACACAGCCTAGAGGAGGTTAAGGCCATGTTGTCTACGCCAACGTGAAAACTGGAAATGGCTGCCAATTGTACTTTCACTGTGGAGGAACTAGCTCCTTGCTGAAAAATACTAGACAGTAAGTCCAACACCGCTGGAACAGGAGCTGTAAAGGGATCTATTTCTCTCTGTGAAGCCCAAATGGAAAAGCGCTTCCATTTACTGCAATATAGTTTTCTAGTGGAATCTTTAAGAGAGGTCACTAGAATCGATTTGACCTGGGATGAAAGACCGGGAGTCCTAGCGATTAACGAAACTGGAGCAACCAAGCTGTAAGCTTGAGGCTGCCCAGATCGGGTGGATGTGTCCCCGACGGATGGGAAATTAGATCCGGGCAGGGATCCAGAACCCACGGGGGAGCTAATAGATGAGACCAAAGGAATGGGAACCAAACCTGACGAGGCCAGAACGGGACAATGAGGATCACTTTGCACCGTAGTCGCCAAGCTTTCTTTAGAAACTTCGGAATGAGTGGCAATGGAGCATAAGCATACAGAAGCCCGGGGGGGCCAAGCATGGACTAGAGCGTCTCTGGAGACTTCCCGTGATGAGGGAATCAGAGCTAAGAACTCGCTGCACTTCGTGTTGGATGGAGATGGGAAGAGATCACAGCAAGGCTGACCCCATGCCAGGAAAATCTCCTCCGCTACCGACTGTTTCAGAGACCACTCGTAGGGCATCAGAATGGCCCGGCTCAATCTGTCCACTAAAATGTTGGAGCGCCCCGGGATGTGCGTTGCCATCAGACACTGACTGGTGGAAATTGCCCATTCCCACACTCTCATGGACTCGCGACATAGCGGGTAGGATCTTGTTCCCCCCTGCTTGTTGATATACCAGATGACCGACATGTTGTCTGATTGAATTGCAATCAATCCGAGAGGGAGGACAATGTGAAAGGCTTCCAACGCTAAAAGCACTGCCCTCATCTCCAGAACATTTATGTGCAAATTAGTCTGTTTGGGACCACGTGCCTTGGACTGTCCTTCACAAACAGTGTCCCCCACCAGAGTTGGGAGGCGTCCGTGGTCACTGTGGTTTGGACTGGGGTTGATGCAAATGGACGTCCTGTTGATATCTCCGGTGACGTTAGCCACCAAAGAAGGGATGTCCTGCAGACGTGGCTAATCTTGATCGGAAATTCCATGGGTAGGTCTAGCCAGGACCACTGGACCGCCAGAGTCCATTGAAGAACCCGCATGTGAAGACGTGCATATGGGAGAATAGATATGGTGGCAGCCATGGAGCCCAGAACCCAGAGAACCTCGTTCGCCTTTGAAGACTGGGTGTTCGCTATCTGAGTTATGTAGCCCCTAAGATGTAGAATCCTGTCTGGAGTTAGGAATACCTTCATCTGCAAAGTGTCTAACCATGCCCCAGTGAAGTCTAGAATTTGTACTGGTTGCAAATGGGATTTGTGAACATTGACTGTAATTCCCAATGAGTCTGCTAATCGAGTTAAATAATCTCGGGCCAGACACAAGTGATGCTTGCTGTGCGCAGCGAGAAGCCAGCCGTCCAGGTAAGGAAACACCTGAATACCCTGAAGTCTCAGGTGGGCCGCTACAACTGCCATTACCTTGGTGAACACCCTGGGGGCTGTGGTGAGACCAAAGGGTAGGGGCCCTGAACTGAAAGTGATTGGCTCCCAGCCGTAAGCGCAGAAACCTCCTGGAGCTTCTATGTATTTTGATGTGGTAGTAAGCATCCTGAAGGTCTAACGAGCACATCCAGTCGCACTCTTGGAGATAAGGTAGAATGGACTTGTAGAGTGACCATCCAGAATTTCTGTTTTGCTACTGACAGGTTTAGTGTGGACAGGTCTAGTAAGGGCCTGAGGTCCCCTGTCTTTTTTGGCACCAAAAAGAACCTTGAGTAGACGCCTAATCCGGACTGGTCGGGGGGAACCTTTTCGATGGCTCGTTTGATAAGCAGCTTTGAAACCTCTAGAGCTGCGGCCTCCCTGTGAGCAGGTGGAACATCCGGGAGGTTTCTTGTAACGTTTGGAGGGGCAATGAAAGGAATAGAGTAACCTCTGGATATTATCTGAAGAACCCAGCGATCTGCCGTAATGGACTCCCATGCCGGTGGGTGTAAGGACAGTCGGGCAACCCCTCAGGGCTGCTGACCGGGTCTATCAGAAAAGGGTTCCCTAGACCCGAAATTCCTGGGACCCCCTCTATCTCTGGGTCAACATTGATCTTGCCCCCCCCCCCCTCTGCCTCTGGGGGAATAGCTGTCCTGAGAATCCCGGGAAAACTGAGATTTTTGGAACCACATCATCTTCTGCCCTCTGATTCCTAGAGAAGGGCCGCTGAGGGTTAGAGAAGTGGACTCAGATGGCAGACAAAGTCTTCCTGTCCTCTTCGCTCCGGACCAGTGTGTCACGTACTGTCTTCCCAAAGAGGGAAGAGGCGTTGTAGGGAGCGTTGATAAACGACACCTTGAAAGGGTCCGCGAACTGACACAATCTGAGCCAGGCATGACGCCTCATGGCTATTCCTGTCCCAGCTGCTCTAGCTGCTCCTTCCATGACGTGAGAAAGTAGCCGCATAGATGTATTTAAGACCCAATTTCAGAGTAGACATTTTCGCCAAAAACAGCTGTTTGTCCTGCAGTGATAAAGACTCTGGGGGTGACTCAGCGAATTCCAAAGCAAGGTCTCGCTGAAGTCGAATCACATGTGCCAAATAATTCAGCGCACGGATAGAAAAAGTCGCTGAAGAGTAGAGTATACGCGCTTCCCCCAAACCTATCCACTGACCTGGACTCCTTGTCTGGAGGGTAGACTAAGGAACTCTCCCATGTTAGTTCCTTCCTTGTGGCCGCTGCGACCAACATAGCATCAACTGGGGCTCCTTTCGACCAGGGTTGTCTATCCGAAGGAGGAAATAAGACCTTGTCAGGAAGTTTGGGGATGCGCTCTACGGTGTCGCGCTCCTACCATGCCCTCGTGGTGATGAGGTCCACCAAGGGGTCTGCTGGTGGAGACACCCAGTAAGTAGATGGCCCGTGCCAAAGGCCTCCAGGAACACTGACTTATCCCCAGAAGGTTTTGTGGCTGACAAACCTCCCCTCTGGCTGAGGATTTCCATACTTTCTCCGAAGGAGACGTCTTCGGGAGGTGACCTGGGGGAACCTTCTCCTTCATCCAAGTCAGTGGTGAGGGACTCGGGGGAGTCCAGGTGCCTCCTTTTGCACTTACACTTGTGGTGGCCCTCTTCAGTGGGACTTTCAGAAGGGGATCCGTGAGCTGCAGGGGTTTCCTCGGGGAAAATGACCTGGGGATCCTCTGGCACGGGCTGTCCCTGAGACAGGATGAAGGGAGTAGTCGCCAAATCCAGGGGGGCCTGGGTGGTATCCGAGATAATGGGCTGGGGTCTCAATCCCTGGGAAAGAACAACTCTCCACCACTTTGAAGGCCAAAGGAGAAGTCCTCCCCGGATCTGAAGCGGGGACCGGGACCGATGACAGGGTAGTCTGAGGTCCAAGGGAATGGATCGGGTCTGAAAAGGTCGGAGCCGAAGAATCCATTCCCCCGGGTCTGACTCCCTGTCCGCGGCTCTGAGAATCACTCGGATCCGAGCAGGTCGGATCCGAGGAACTCAAGTTAACAGCCGGAGTCGAGGTTGGAGGAACCGTCAGCGCCGAGCTACCAGCTCCGAAGAACCTCGGATCCAAAAGCCCCGAAGCATGGATCGGGGAAGGAGAGATGGGGTGGAAAAGAGGCATGGAGGTCGCCCCTCCAGAGGGAGAGGGACATGGCAAGACTCCCATCTGAATTTGGGTCTAAAGAAATCTCCGCATCATCCTGTCCATATCCATTTCCGACAGGCTCCGAGTCTAACTCAGAGAGGCCACCGACTTGGATCTGGCTGGTCTGCACAGAGGAGTGGAGGGCCTCGGGTCTGAAAGTTCCAACAGCTCTGGTGAGAAACATGGTGACCGGAGCCAAGGAGAAACAGGCCTCTTGGACTTGGAAGGAGGGCTGAGAAACAGCTCCCTGTCTGGGGATCTCTTGCGATGCCTTTCTTTCTTTTTCTCCCTTTCTTCTCTGCATTTTTCCTTTTCCTTCTCTTTATCTTTGTCAGCCTCACTGACCGAAGATCTGTCCTTAGAGGACCCATCGCCAGACGAAGAGGGAGGTTGAGTCCCTGTCTGGGAGGGTGTACCAAAGACAGAGGCAGAATCCAGCATGGCAACTGGGAGAAGGCCTTTGGTGACTAGCTTGGCCTTATGATCCCTAAGGGCCCTGGAGTTGAAGCCTGAACAAATAGCACACTGGGTAGAAAGGTGTGCTACTCCTAGACATATCACACACAGTGTGACCATCAGCAGGGGAAAGCTTATGGCCACACTGTACATTTTTTGAATACAGGCTTTGGCTGATCAGCCATAGTCCTGCGTTCAAAGGTAAGGATACTACCTTCCCACAAAAAAAAAAACACACACACACAAGTAGGGGAAGGGCAGGCCTGAAACTACTCTACTACCAACAAAACTTTTTTTTTTTTTTTTACACTAACGACCAACGCGCTACTAAAGAAGGGGAGGAAGGGTAATCCTACACAAGCACATTATATAAGACAAAATTTCCACTTACTATCCCTTTATAGCTCAGAGCAAAGGAGACCACGATGCACACTACTGGCGCGGCAAACGAGATCTGAGGGAAGATAGGAGATGGTAGGGGGAGGAGCTCGGAGCTGATGCTAGAAAAAAGTTGCCGGCTCAGATCCAATACGGATCTGTATACCCACAGGTTGCAGATAAAATGAAGTTAACTACTTCAGATTACCAAGTGTTAAAAATATTAATGGTATGCATGAAATTTAGTAACTATAGTGAGTCCTTTTAAAGCAAACATTCCTACTGCATCAGCTGAGCTATGATAGGATCCCTTCTTGATGGTTCCTATGACTGGGTTCTTCCTGTTTATCACAACCTTGCATTTTTCCTGGAAAATCCTGCATAGTGAGGTGCACACGCACAGTTCTTGTGCACATCAGAATGTCATGCTAACTACATAAGCATGGCTAGCTCATTAATTCAACCACTTCCTGCAAGTCAAAAAAATAACGGAGAACTGACATTTTCAATACAAATAAACTGAATACTGAGATGTTGATATAAAAATGGAAGTCTGACTTCTTGAGCTACAATCAATATGATAATACTTGTCTTTTTTACATACCGTCAACAAAGATACATTCCTAAAGCAAGCACTAGAAGCAGCCATACCACATGTTGAAGTGGCCTTTGACTACCACATATTCCAAGGGATGATTAGCTGCATCATGGCAAGTGATGATGCAGCTGAAAATCAATCTGGAAAGAGAATGATTGCTAGCTATAAGCAAAGGTGTAGCCAGGCATACTCTCTGCACTCTACTGGGTACTTTGTTTTTCTGATCATAATAAAAACATGCTTTTTTCAGGTTGTATTACACCTGCAATTGTCTAAATGAATGCCTTTAAGAGATTCAATATTGCTAATCTAAAAACAATATTTTTAATAGTATTAAGGGAAACTTGGGTACATTAACTACTTCACTAATGAAGGTAGAAATGCCGAAACCAGTATGCTGATATATTTATATAGATTTTGATCATTGATGATTAAAGAATTTGGATGCTGACTTTTGTGTGTGCTAGCTCTTTTAAATTTGGATTTTACACTACTACTGACCATCTAGTTCTCCCTCCTGGTCTCCTTAGTGATCTTCTCCTTTACCCTTGGCAAGAGCCCTACTGCTCACTCATTCCTTTGTGGTGAGGGGAGAGAGGACTGGGGCAAGGGCGGTCAACCATACATAGGAATGTATTTCCTCTCAACTCCCTAGCATTATATCCCACTGTAAATGCTTGGTTTCAGCACTGGGGCTGGATTGCAATAACCATGTCTTGCACCAGACTGTTCCTCTCTTCTCTAAGGGCTGTAAACCACCAAGACTACCCCACCCCTAATAAAGCTTCCTTGGTCTCCACCAACGAAATCATGCCTCAAATGTACCTCATAACAGGTTTACCCACATCTTCGCCCAACTTATAAGTAAGGACATGGCATCCAGGTCCAAGGAAGTCATAATACCACTTTATTCAGCCCTTATCAGACCAAAAACTGAGAATAATGTCCCCTAAAGCATGTATCTGACCAGACATATGCAATAGTTGGAATGCCCACAAAGGTTCCTTACCAGGAGAATCCAGCATATAAACACATTATCCCATACAGACTGCCTTACATCACTATCTCTGTATTTTCTCTCTTACAGGTTACCAACAGGCGATCTATGCCTGGTATACAAGGCATCCTCAGATCCATCTCTGATGGACCTTTTGCACATCTGCAAAACAAACAGCATCTGGACCACTAGATCCAAGGATTTAAAATTTACTTGTTTCATAAGACATGACAGTGAGAGAGATGCACGTCCCAGAGGATCCCACACCTCTCATCCTCTTAGTGCAAGAAATCTGGACAAAGCCTAACAAAATAATACTCCTTTCTCTCTTAAACCAGTCCCAATTATATACAAAGTCTCCTAACCAAAATAAAACCATGTACTCCTGCTGTAGATCAGTTACCTGGTGAATTTCTTAAACTTGCTGCTAAATCTATCTCCTATCCTATAGCGATTCTGATTAACCGACTGCTCTATCTCTGAACAGTACGTCCCCCTGCTTTGGAAAATATCTCATGTCATACCCCTTCACAAAGAAGGCCCCTCTACCGAACTTTCTAACTATAGGCCCATACGGGGCTGTTACAGTCAAAAATTCAACTCCCACTGGACACCAAACATTTGTTTGGTGAAGGATGACCCAACTGCCACACACCTCCCCAGACTGGCCCAACAGTTCCTATTAGGTCAGGGAGACCTGGGAGTCTTGGGTCCTGAGCATCCCTGAGGCATTGTCTGGTTACTCTTTTGGTATCATTATCATTTACCACTGCACAGCACTAGCAAAGGCTTTCAAACAACAAGGTCAGCATCTCTGAGACCTGAAAGGCCTTCTCAGCAACAGTCTTACTTCCATGAGACCTGGATTCCAATTTACCTTCTAAGCTTTGGCCCTTTTCACTGTGCTACAGTCATATGCTAATTCTGCACAAAGGACTCTGCTGATGATCCCCATAAGAGAAGATTTCAAAAGCAATCATCCTCTTGGTGGCATGACAGGCCATGAGCCTCCTCCTTTGGCACCTCCAGGTGCCAGTGCTGAAATGCTAACAGTTGTGACAATTTCTTCATACTATGCTCTTCCAGAAAAATAGAAGTAATTTAGGATGGAGGTCTTGGCTACTATTTGGCAGCCACAAGGTCACTTTATGATTTGCACCTAGGAACTAAGCATGCAAACTTTTCAGCAAAGCTTATCAGGATTCAGATCCAAATGGAAGAAAAGAACCAGTCTTAGGAGCGTGACATACAGGGAAGGAGTTCTGGCTATACACAAAATGACTCGAGGTTGAGTAATAGCTCAACAGCCAGTGAAGAAAGCCAAATGGAGATATGGAAATATGCAGCTAGGTTGATCTTGCCCATTTTGGAGAGACCTGTAAACATGAAAGGAAGACATCAGCTCTTACTTGGGGTTTTAACTCAAGATCTCCAGCATTCCACGCTGGTGTCACTGCTTTTGGTTTAGCAAGAGGTTCCACGCAGCTGGATGCTGAGTTTTTCTTTAACTCATTACATCTAAGTGACGCCTCCAGGTGCACGTGCAGTTAACTCCTACTGACACCTCTAGGTGTCATTGCTTGTTCATATTTGCATCAATAATTCCAAAACCTTGCTATGTACAAGGTTTTAAAACATTTCTTAAAGCTTACACAATGGCAAACTCAACTGCACTAATATTTGACCTCTATCTAGTGCAGTTAAAGGGATACTGACTGTTTTTATGATATTAATTTGCATAGATATACTTTTCACATTTTTCTAAATATTTTAACAACCAAATAACACAGACATAAACCCCTTAGCCTCATAGGAAAGCTCTCAGCTAGATGAATAAAATGCTGCTGACAGTATGTGTGTAACTTGAGTGGTTGCTGAGATATTGTAAGTTGTTTACAAAATATTACAAACATAATTGTTTATTGTGAATTATAAAATTCAGTTTAAGACCTAGACCCTAAAGAATTCTACCACTATAAAAATAGTTTGTGCTGAAGAGTTTGCCATTGATACTTCTTTCATAACCCCTATGGTTCAGAGATATGAACATTTGTCTGAAATGTGAAGACATAATTTGATTCTGTCACAAGGTTTAAGCCCCACCCATTGGAAGTTACAATGTAAACTTCCTGAGCTTCGCTGAAGTGAATGAGTTAAAAGCCCCTTTTCCTTTCAGCTAGGAAACCCCTAGCATGGTAATTAAAGATAAATTATATATATATATATATATATATATATATATATATTTATATATATATAGATATACATATATATAACATATATGTATTTTCCACGGTGGTACGGCAGTAGCACTGTTACCTCACAGCAAGAGGTTCTCCCGTTCGATTCTCGGCTTGGCTTGGGAGTGCCTTCTGTGTGGAGTCTGCATGTCCTCCCCACGGTTGGGTAGCATCCGAAAGACATGCGTGCGTAAATGGGCATGCCTTCGTTGAAGGTTGGGTGTCGAGCTGGCACCTCGGCTTTTCGTAAAAATCTACTGCCAATCATTAGCGGACCGACAAACAACAACATATATATATATATATATATATATATATATATATATATATATCTATATGGGTCCATGGGTCCAGGACTATTGCTCAAGCGGACGTTTCATCGAATGTGAAACGGCCGGACATAATTACGCGAAAGTGCTTTTCACTGAAGAAGAACTTTCTCGTAAGTATGCCTGGTGCGGAGATCACACTACAGTGGGGATAAGGGAAAATTCTCTTTTCCCCACTGTAATACAACCTCGGAGTGAGAATATTAACGTAGGGGGGTGTGGGGGGTGCAGGGGGGGATTGCCCCCCCCCTCAAAAACATATATATTTTTTTTGCACACACTAACAAAAGCGCTTTTTCGGTGAAAGCGCTTTCGTTAAAGTGTGTTCGGTGATCGTGGATTCGGACTGTTGAACTTTCTTTCATCAGTCCTAGATCCATATAGACATACATATACACAAGACACACACATACTCACAATTGTAAAGAAAGTATTCTGCTTAGGCATGGTTTTAAAATCTTGGGGGGGGGGGGGGGGGAGAAAAATATCAGAGCTGATATTCCCAGCTGAAGGGAAAATGGGCTTTTAATGAAAAACTTAACACCTATCTGCCTTAGTGATCCTGGGCTTAAGTACCAAAGAGTGGATATTTTCCTTTCATGTTTACAAGATTCTAAAACCACAGCTATGCAAAAGGCTTTTTCTGCATGTGTGTGTGCATGTAATTTGACTATTGTGGAGAGAAGTTTAAGTCTTGTCACCTAGGGAATACACAATACTGCACTCCAGCAGAAAGGAACTTAAGAGCTAAACAGAGTCAAAGTGATACTAGCCAAGGGTAGCAAGTATGGAGAAGTGTGCACACACAGGAATTTGGTGTAGTCAGGAGGCATCACTGCATTATCTGGCTAGAAGTGGAAGAAGTTATTAGAGGCATTAAAAACCTTTACCTTTTGTAGGATGGCCACTATCTCAGGTTTCATTTCTAATGCATGTGCTGATACTAGATCACACAAGAACAACTGGGTCAATAGAGGACACAGCCTAGTGGACACAGGGGGAGAGGGGAGTAATAGTTAAAAAGGACAGCCTAAAAAGAATAATATAAAGCAAGATGAGGCAACAGTTACTTGTAGGAGGTGCTAGCAAGAGAGAGATTGAAAAGAATGTGCCACTTCCAAGGAAGAAAATGGATAAATTAGAGCTTGTCCACACAAATACTGAACAGCTGCATGAATTAAAAATTAGGGAGGCACTAGACAGAAATTATACTAATAATACATGGTTCAGTGTGAAATGCAAGTGCCTTATCAAAATGGATGAAAGTGATCAGGGGAGTCTCTCAGGACTAGGTGCTGGGATCTCTCTCCTTTTTGGTGTTTACTTCTCAGGTCTCCAAGTCCTCCGTTATCAAAGTTTACAGAGGGCTGCAAACTGGGAATTGTTAAGTCACCCTCTGAAATCCAAACCCTCCATAATGAATTCTTCCTATTAAACTCTTGCTAAACTTAAACAGGCTCAAATTAAATCATCACTCTTGCTAGACAAACCCTTCCCATCTTTATACTGTCTAGACAATACACCTCTGTAAAATGAAAATGTAGTTAGAGACCAGGTACTTGGGGTTGATAGCTCCTTCTCTTTTAACCATAATATAACAGTTCTCAGAAGATCCTTTTATTTAGCCCAACTAATTTCTAAAGAAATAACATTAAGGTCTAAAGAAATAATCACTTCTTTATACTCAGCATCGATCAGGCCAACTTTGAGTGCAATGCCCCTTTTAGGATGGATATCATTAACAATTACAAATACTCCAAAAGTTCCTAACCAAAAATATCACAGCTCCAAGTCCCTGAGTCACCAAGAGCGGCTGGAAGCCATACCCTTTGTTCGGTATTTTATAGATTTCCTAATGGTAAATCTCTGTCTCGCTTACAGAGCTATTAAAAACCACATTATCCTGGACCTCATGTTTCACTACAAGTCCAATTTTTCCACTACTACAACAGACTTAAATTTTCACAAACAGATACATAAAACACAGTGAGGGGCCAGGCTTATAACCCAGCACTTCCAAACCTCTGGAATAAACTTCACCTGCATGTTAAATAATGTGAGTTACCACCTTCATTTAATTATAAATTAGACTTGATGAATATCCACAAATTTACTCCAGGATGGCCAGTATAACCCTCTTGCTGGAAGTCAAGGTGAGAATAGTCTTGAGACCTCTGAATATCTATTAATCTACGATACCAGGGGAGTTAATGGGAGATGCAACAAAAACAGTGATAGACTGAAGAGGAGTGGGTTTTGATCTTAAGGAAAAAATCTGAAAAGTACAGATGAAAATAAAGCGAGTGTGTAAGCTTGTGGATTTACATCAAGAAGGGGATTATGAAGTGTATGACAACATGCAATAACAATAAGGAAATCTTTTTGGTTAAATAAACAAAGGAGGGGCTACAAAAAGGAGACGTATGCTAGCTCTGTAGCATACAAGGATAAAGCCATGGATATGACTCAGATTAACAGGGTCTGACAGTACTGGTGGGTGCTGGAAGAGCATGGCAGGGTAAGATGGAATTCAGGAGCTTATGCCAGTTCACTCAACCCTGGGGAAGGAAGATGGTGGTCCTACTCAGCCGAATGGATGTGGCCCAAAGCTTGTACGATGCCAAAGGGCCACAGAACAAGAAGACATGCATTTAGTGATCCCAAGCTTGTAAATGTACCACTCACTATCATGAGTGCAGGATGCCCCAGCAGTGACATGTGCTCATACCATAAGCAGGAGCAGAGTTAGGACAAATAAGCCCTCACTGTCAGCATGCCTGTGAAGGCATAAATCACTACCATGGCAGCCTGTATGAAAATCCGGAACAGTGTGAGGGATAAATGTAAACAGCTGCAATGTAAAACACAAAACTAACGTACACAGAGGACCCCCCTCTAAGTATGACTCACTTCTACTGCACACCATTGTTACAACTGTAAAATGAAGTGCTTGGTTAAGCAGCTGTAGGCACTAAATGCATTCGCACCGTTTCTGTTCACGGCATAAAATGCTCACAGAGCATCTTCAGTAAAGTCAAAGCTAACAAAATCTTGTTGAAGATTGTCATGCCCTTACAGTGCAGAACACCTACTTTCTGTTTACATGATCACTAAATAACCAGAAAAGTGATGTTTCTTACTAAAAGATTTTCCCTTTTTCCACTGTACTTCTTTCCAAACCACACTTCCACCCATACTTCTCAAATGCTGAGCATTAAAAATCATAGCAGTGGCCTATAAACAGTCATAACAGAGGATCAGCAAGAGGAGCATTTTCTTACTTTTCACAGTAGAATGGCCCTATACAATTTTTATATGCTTACTTTTCTTGCTTAATGAGATACTGTAAAGTGTCTTCCTAAACCTTTAACATGTTTTACTTACATATCTTGGTTGACTTAAGTAAAGACAATGTCTTACCTGTAATATTCAGTAGTCATCAGTTTTTCCAAGAAACTTTACCTACTTTAGAAAGCCTACAAAACACTTCAGTAGATCTCAAAACAAGTAACTACTGACATCTACAGATAAATTTTGGATTAATTTTGACTTCCCGATTAACACCCTTTATGCTTTTACTTACAGTTTGTGGAGGTGCACGATGGCGTAGAAGCTTCATTTCCCTCTCAAGTTCAAGCTCTTTCAAATGCAGGTCATGTTGCCTCTCTCTCTCTTGTTCCTGTGCTTCTAGTCGTATCTGCCAAAGTGCGGCTTGAGTCCTCTGCCTCTCCATGTCAGCATTACGTCTATTCGCCTCTTCCTGCTCCTCTGCTTTCAGTTTTATTCTCTGCAGCTCTTCCTCAGTCTTTGCCTTAATCAGAGCAAGCTCCTTCTCCAACATTTGAGCTTTACTGGGTGACTCATTTTCACCCTTGGCAGCCTTTGTCTTATCATCAAAGACGGCGGAATAAGTTGTGCTCTGTAATGATTGGCATTACAGAGGTAAGGTAGCTAGTCTGAAATCACATTTAGCTTAAAACAAAATTCCCTAAATTTGGCAACATAGAAATAATCAGTCATACTTACTTAATTATTAGGAATATACTGAGATATACCAGTTATGTCCAAAATCCAAAGTGTGATATGTAATTTGTTATAACCTGGCTTTGCATCAGCAGCAATAGTGGCAGGTTTTTATCTTTAACATATATTAAAATAAACTTCCTCATTACACTTAGTAGACAAATAAATGTTAGTCTTATTTCAAAGTTTACATGTGTGAGCATAGCCAGACATTTCTAATATGCATACTGAACTCACACACTTACTACTTGTTAATAATGGTTACCCTTTATAAGAGGTTATATTATACTTTCACACAATGCAGCTATCATGATTATAACAATGTTTTCCTTGTTATTGCTTTGTAGTTTATTTTATTTATTTATTTTTTACATTTTGCACACTTTGGTATATAATACAATCCTAGTAATACTGCATTATCACTACTGCCATCCATGACCTGGACTGTGGCTGTCTGTAATGGGCCCTAGGACCAGTCCACCTGCCTGGATAACAAGCATAAAATAAACAAAAATAAAATTGCACACATTTATTAATATAGTCCTGTGATCCTGGTCCCAGACAATGAGCCTTACAAAGCTGCAACTATGATACCAATTAACTGTGTCTACAAACCAAGAATACACAAAAGAGGAGCTCCTTTCATGCAAACTCTCTATCCTATGTTGGGCCATAAGAAACTGTGGGGTGACTGCACTGCTTGCTAACATGTACTCCTAATGGATCCTTTTAATGGTATTCTTTACCTACTATAAGATAGGACAGTTTACACTTAATGTGTCTAACAGTGTTCCAGAAATGTTTGATACTAATTACCAACTAATTTTACTAGGGTGCAACCATAACCTCTTACCTAGCAATGAAAACTAACTAGCAGCAACCACTACCAAAAATGCCTTATGTGAGAGTTGTTGCAATCGGCAGACTTGCATCGCCACAGTTACTGTATTTATGTCCGCTGTTGTGAAGCTTATCTTTGACTCTGACTGAAAATATGCTTACTGAACTTGGTGGTAATTGCACCCCCATTAGGCAGTCTTCAGTTTGTTGCTTTCCCCCCTGTAGTCCCTGTTTTTCCCCCCTAGCTATTCTGAATAGTTTTACTGGCTTCCACTATGGTAGCATGCTACAACATTCTTAATGACAGTGTGGAGACCATTTCCACCTTTCAGGACACATAGCTTAATGCTCATGACTTGTCACCGAATTCTGCTGGAGATTTTACAGCAAAGGTCTGTTTCCTAACTTTGGCTATTATCCTACGTCTATTAACTTCCCCTGATTTTGGCTGTCTTGCAGCTGCTGATTTAAGTCAAGAACTAGTATGGGCAGTGTCTCCACTCAGTTGTACTGCTAGTGAATACTTCAGGTCCTGCAAGGGAATATACGCACAAAGAAATTTCCTTCCCATGGCTCCTATATATCAGATTTCAATAAAAAGCTTGCACTTGTACTCAGCCTCAGTTGATTCAAAGGTTTATACAGAATATTAATACCTATTCCCAAGATGTGGCCTGAATCCTTCTCTCTCCAACCCTCTCCCCCAGGCATACTATCTTAGCACCTGAATTCCTTACCATTCAAGGTCAGCCCCACCTGAAGTTTACTCACACTGCCACTCCCTCTCTGGACACTCTAGGTATTTTTGCAACTGATTCTTTAAATATCTTGTACCCACTTCTCAGCTCACATTCTTGTTAAATACTCCCATACCCTATATGTTGTCTTCCCCACAGCCCCCTTTCAGCTCTTTCTTTTCCTTGTCTCTTTATTTCTTTATGTGCTTCCCACATACGTCTTGCTGTCCCCTGCTGTCCCTTCCATGTTCGCAGATGCTTCTTGATTACTGGTGTGTGTGTGTGTGTGTGTGTGTGTGTGTGTGTGTGTGTGTGTGTGTGTGTGTGTGTGTGTGTGTGACTAATAAATGCCTTAATTCTCGACTTGTATATAATTTCTGGATATGTCTGGTGTCTCTACGTTGTTTGACTTGTTCATCAGTTCTGTAGCTATTAAGTATTCCTGGACCTTGGATGGCCACCTCCCTGTCCTAAAAGTAGGAGTTGCTGCCTGCTAACTTTAATAGACTGCATACTGTGCAGGCCTACCTCTTCATGGAAGCCTTCTGACAACAGATTCCCTTAGCAAAGTTAGCACTCTGAGGTTTATCCCTGTCTGTGTTATGGAAGAACAATACATCTATTGTTTTTTTTTTTCATGTGAAACAGACGCCGAATCATTATTGTTCTAAGATCTAAAACACAAAAGGAAGATAAAACTCAGAGAGCTTAAATCTATAACTGTGAAATCAGACCATCATAAATGCAGATTCCTCCATAGATATTGTACTTAACACTGGAGAGATACTCAACTTCAAACTTCAAGGCAACAGTAAACACAATTCTTAGCACTGTTAACTACTACTCAGCTACACCTGATGGCATCTCATACAAGCAGGGCACTGCTGAAGTGCCTATTTTATCAACAGTACACCCAAATTTTGAAGCAACAGGACAACAAAATCAGCTATTGACTTGACAAATTTCTGATTTTTTTCTTAAAGTGTGGTGAGTACTCAAAAGATACACAGCTAACACAAAATAAAACTTTTAATATTCCCAGTGCCAGAAACAATACATCATTCAAGTTTCAACATTTTGTCATGCAAGCTATTACCAAACCAGTGGTATGGCTCTTTAGAAGTAACTTAACAGAAAAAGATGATGCCTAAACTGTGGAAAGTCGCTAACACCTTATTTGCAAAAGAAGACCCATTGACAAACCTGGAGTTTACAAACCAACAGCTCTTCTTTGCCCACTAACTCTTTTGAGTAAGATAAAAGCAGCTAGTAACACCTTAACTGCAATGTTATGCTGCTGGAAATTAACACAGCTTTACACCACCTCACTAGGCTGGCATAGCACTGTTTGCTCTTACACACACCATAACTGTAGAAACTTAAAACAGTTGTATACATTGTATCTTTCTAAAGTGTTTTTAATATAGCCAACTACCTGCTGTTCATACAAATCTGAAAGCATTTGGATAGTGTGGCAAAACAATTAACTACAAATAGTGACTACCAAACAAAATAGAAACAGGGCCTTTGTACCTGTAAAACTATTGGAACTAGGATCTCTTAAGGACCACAGTTAAGGAGTCCAAGTCACAGAGTTTAAAGAGTAATCAGCAGCTTGATTAATCTTTATTTCATTATTTGTTAAAGTGGGGTATCTTTGAACCCTTTTCAGCCATTACCCCATCCCTAACCACAAGGCATGGGGTAAATACAGTATCCATGTGTACACACATATACACTATGTGTATGTATGTGTGTGTGTGTGTGTGTGTGTGTGTATATATATATATATATATATATATATATATATATACACTATGTGTATGTATGTGTGTGTGTGTGTGTACATATATATATATGTGTATATATATATATATATATATATATATATATATACACACATATATATGTATATATGTATGTGTATATATATATATATATATATATATATATATATATATATATATATATATATATATATACACACATACATATATATGTATACACACATTACATACATATACATACACACCCACAAATGAACCTCCACAATGAAGCCAAACCCACGTATTACAACTTACTGTTTATTCCCATTTTCATATATCTGTGTAACTGACAGAATATATGTACAGTAGACTCCCTCTTATCCGGCCTCTTTAACCAGCCATCAAATTTCTGCCATAGCCCTAGCAAAAGACAACAGCGAAGAACAGTACTTCAGCCTCCTCTAGGGTAAATAAAGACAGACATTTGAGTTTTAGACTTCAAATTTTACTTAATTTATTTATTTAACATTTGTTAACTGGGAAAGTCCGACTTGGAACGAAGACAATTTTCAGCAAAGGCCCGGGGAGAAATGCTCCAGATGCATGCATTTGTAACATGGGAAGAAACTGGAGTACCCGGAGGAAATCTACACGAGCGCAGGGAGGACATGCAGACTCCGCACAGAAGGCACCCCAGCCGAGAATCGAACCAAAGAACCTCTTGCTGTGAGGCGACAACACTTACCGCTGCACCACTGCGCCAATTAATTCTTTAGAAAAAGGCATAAGACTATAAATCAGCTAGAATAACAAGATTTGTGATCTATATATAAATGCTATTTTGTATGCTTTTTCTGATTAATCAGCCATTCGTTTATCCAGCCTAAGATCCAGTCCCAGCGAGACTGGATAAGAGGGAGTCTACTGTACTATGTTTTTGATGTGTACTATTCACACTAAATGCATGTACTCTTAATTGTTTTATATAATTACTAAATATTACTATCGTATACCTCAGTGACTTACTCCAGCCCCCATATTTGTGCTATAAAAGGTGACATGTATGCATTACCTTTTAGTTATGTACTTACCATAACTTCGGATGTATGGGATCCATCTCGCCTACATTCATGACAGATGGGTTCGGAGCCGATCCATCGGCTCTGACTCGGCAACTTATACACTAGCACGAAGTCTCTCATTGGCTGGGCTACTCCCTATCCCAGGATGCACTACACCTGCTTCCCCAGATCTTGTTTGTTCGCTTTCATACACCCATGTAAACACAAAAAACACTATTAGTCACTATAACCAACTAAAGTTCTTCAAGAAAGAACGCCAAGAAAAAAGTGACTACAGCTCCTCAAATCCAAAAGGAAGGGGGAAGGAGGGTGGGTACTTATGAATGTAGGCGAGATGGATCCCATACATCCGAAGTTATGGTAAGTACATAACTAAAAGATGTAATGGGATCCTATCTCGCCTACATTCATGACAGATGGGACAGCGTCCCTAGCACCTACATCCCGGGTGGCTCATTGGAACACACTCCTGAGAACTGTGGAACCAAAGGAAGCTCTGCCTCGAGAAACCACATCCAATTTGTAATGAGAAATAAAAGTGTGCGGAGAAGTCCAGGTTGCCGCAGCACAAATATCATCTATTGATAACTTGGAGTGAAAGGCTACGAAGTAGCCATTGCCCTGGTAGAATGAGCCTTGACTGGAAAGGGAAGGTCTTTATTAGCCTGTGAATAAATAAAAATGATACAATCTTTAATCCATTTAGATATGGAGGCTTTTGTTACTGGTTGACCCAATTTGTTCGCTGCAAAAGAAACAAACAACTGATTTGATTTCCGCGTTTGAGCGGTTCTATTCAAATAAAAACGTAGTTGTCTATGTACGTCCAATTGATGCAAAGTATATTCTGCGTTATTGGAGAATTCTGGGAAAAAGACAGGGAGTTCTATAGTTTGTTGCATACAGAAAGAGGAGGCCACCTTTGGTATAAATGCAGGGTTTAGTTTCAATGAAACTCTATGCTTGTGAAAAATCAAATAGGGATGATCAGAACAAAGAGCTTGAAGTTCTGAAACTCGCCTAGCAGATGTTATGGCTACTAAAAAGGCCGTTTTCCAAGACAGAAATTTTAAATCACAAGTAGCAGCTGGTTCGAAAGGACGGGCAGTTAGGGCAGCAAGAACCATATTCAAATCCCAAGGGGGAACAGGCTGAGATAAAGGAGGCCTAAGGAGCCAAGCCCCTTTAAGGAAAGCCTTACAAAGTTTGTGAGACATCAATGAAGGTTCAAAAGAAGCATGAAAATTAGAGATCGCTGCTAATTGAACCTTAATGGTAGAAACTGAAGAGCCCGACTGAAAAAGGGAGGCCAGAAAATTCAGAACCTCCGATACTGGTGCAGTGAGAGGATCTATACCCCGTTCATGAGCCCAGAAGGCAAACCTTTTCCATTTACTGGAATAAAGTTTGATGGTGGAAGGTTTATGAGAAGAAGACAGTATGTGGACCACGTCCGGCGAAAGAGCATTGTCTCGGACTAAGGATGGAAGTGGAGTAACCATGCTGCCAACTTCAAGGACCTGAGAGACGGATGACGCCGTCCTGACTGGTGAGTCAACAGGTCTGGCACCGGATCCAGAAACCATGGACCTTCTATCGCATGTCTCTGTAGGAAGGGAAACCAAACTTGACGAGGCCAGTGCGGGGCAATCAAAATCATCTCGCTCTCCAAGTAAATAGCCTTCTGTATCACCCTCGGTAGGAGGGGGAACGGAGGGAAGGCGTAGAGAAGACCGGGGGGCCAAATGTGAGTCAGAGCGTCCCTGGGAATCTGTCCCTGAGAAGGAAACAGTGTGAAGAACTCTCTGCATTTCGCATTGTGAGGGCTGGCAAACAGGTCGCAGCAAGGAAGACCCCATCTGTCGAAGATCTTCGCAGCTATACTCTGTTTGAGGGACCACTCGTGGGGTAAAAGAATGGTCCTGCTTAATCTGTCCGCAATCACATTGGACTTCCCCGGTATGTGCGTTGCCATTAGAAAGCGGTTGGTAGCTACCGCCCAGTGCCAAAGTCTCATGGCTTCTCTGCATAGTGGGTAAGACCTGGTTCCACCTTGCTTGTTTATGTACCACACCACCGACATGTTGTCGGATAGGATAGTAATCGGGCCCTGTGGGGCAGCGTGATGAAGAGCTTGGAGTACCAATAGTACCGCTCTCATCTCCAGGACATTGATATGCAAATGCGTTTCCTGGATCTGCCATGTGCCTTGGACCGACCTGTCCAGGTAATGACCCCCCCACCCTACCTGGGAGGCGTCCGTAGTCACAGTGGCAATGGGACGTTGAGGTATAAAGGGTCGCCCCTGGTCGAGATTTGATTGGAGAAGCCACCAATGAAGATCTCGACGGCAACTTTCCGTGATTATGATTAAGTGGTTCAAGGGAAGTTCCTGATAGGACCATTGAACCGACAGTAGCCATTGTAAAATTCGCATGTGAAGTCTGGCCAAGGGAACTAAAAGTATGGTCGACGCCATCGAGCCCAACAGTTGTAGGATCCGATGGGCGGGGCTCTTTGTAGGGGAGACAGGATTTGACTTGATCTTGTAAGACCTGAATTCTTGCTGCGGTAAATAGGCGCATTCTTTTGTGTCTAAGTCTGCCTATGAAAGTAATACGCTGAGATGGCTGTAGTACAGATTTTTGCAAATTGAGCGTGATCCCCAAGAAACGGCCCAAGGTGAGCGTGGCTCTGAGCGCTTGGAGTAGTAGATGCTCGGAGGTGGCAGTAAGGAGCCAGTCGTCTAGATAAGGAAACACCTGGAATCCCAGACTTCTCAGGTGAGCAGTTACCACTGCCAGACATTTGGTGAACACCCTGGGGGCTGTGGTGAGACCAAAGGGCAGTGCTCGAATTGAAAATGACTGGCTCCGAGGCGAAGCGTAAATGTCTCCTGGACTCTTGAGCTATGGGAATGTGATAGTAAGCGTCCTGGAGATCTATGGAGCACATCCATGCATTTTTTTCCAGCAGAGGAAGAATAGATTGAAGAGTGACCATTCGGAATTTGGACTTCTTTACGAAACGATTCAATGAACTGAGGTCCAAAATGGGCCTGAAGTCCCCTGTCTTTTTTGGTACCAAAAATAACTGAGTAAGTTCCTGATCCGATCTGGTCGATGGGGACAGGCTGGATGGCTCTTTTTTTCTAGCAGCTTTGAAACCTCTAATGCTGCCTGATCCCGCTGACTGGGTGGTACGTCCGGGATTTCCCTTAAAGAAAGGGGGGGTTTGTTGAAGGGTATGATATATCCTCCGGTAATGATGCGAAGCACCCACCGATCGCTTGTTATGGATTCCCAAGCTTGTGGGTGCGCCCGCAAAGCGACCCCGACTGGCTCCGGAGTTGCACAGTCGGGCAACAACTCAGGAACGCTGGTTGTATGAAGAACCACGAAAGGAGTCGCGGTCTCCAGAGTTACGGGGGCCTCTGCCACCTCTGGGGCGGCGTCTTCCAAAATCCCCCCCCTGCCTCTGGAGGGGGAATCACTGGGTGGAGTAGAGAAAGACTTTTGGGATTTTTTAAACCACATTTTCCCTCCTCTCCCAGCCTTGGGATAAGGCTTGGAAGGAGCGGAAAAACGGGCCCCAACGGCAGTCAAAGTCTTGCCCTCCTGCTCGCACCGAGTTAGTGTGTCCTTCACCTTGGGTCCAAACAAAGATGACCCATCAAAGGGTCGGCGAAGGAAGACTTGAAGGCCTCCGTGAACCAACACAAGCGTAACCAGGCTTGCCTCCTGAGGGCAACGCCTGTTCCCGCTGCTCTACTCGCCCCTTCGGCCGCATACGAAATGAGCCTCATGGACGAATTAACGATAGAAAAAAGGGTAGTCATCTGTGCGCCAACAGTCGGGGCCAGCGCCTCAGGTAGATTACCAACCAGAGAGTCATTTAGCTCTTTGAGAAGATCTCTTTGGAGCCTCGTAAAATGACACAAGTAGTTCAGCGACCGTAAGGTAAAGGCCGCTGAGGACAGGGTACGCTTCCCGTACCTATCCATACTCCTACAGTCCTTATTAGGAGGATGAATAGACGTCGAAGCCTCTGCCACGTCCTGCTGTGTGGCAGAAGCCACCACCAAAGCATCTACAGGCACACCCTTTGTGAGAAACTCCTTCTGGGGGCTGACAAAAATTTATTGGGCCTCGCAGGCACAGGTTCCACAGAATCAGGGTGTTCCCACACCCTTCGAGAAACCAAATCCAGGAGTTCATCGAAGGGTGGAGACACCCAGGAGGCGGAAGGCTGGGCCCCAAAGGCCTTGAGGAAGACTGACTCCTCAGCTGAAGGGGTTTTGGCTTGCCAGTCACCTCTCTGTCTCAGAATCTCCAAGATATCTGAGAAGGAGATATCATCCGAAGATGATTTGGGGGACCCTTCTGCGTCATCGAGGTCAGTATTCGATGTAATAGACTCATCTTGGGAGTCTACGTGTTTCCTCTTACACAATTTCTTCCGTGGGGCTTCGTCCGAAGCAGTTTCGGACGGACCACCAGAAAGAAGGGAACCTCCGATGGGGGTATCCTCAGGCCCTGGGGCCCCGCTGCCGGGGGGCTGTGACACAACAGAGGCACCAGTCTCCAAATCTAGGGACGGTGAGGTAGAAACTTGTTGAACCGGCAAAGGCATGGCCAGCACGCTGCTCCTCATGGCCTCAAAGGCCGGACCTCCAGAATCCAAAGAGGTCACTGGTCTAGAGGCCACGATGGCACTGGGAATTCCAGCAGCCGATGCTCCGAGAGGAAGACTAGGCACCGAAGCACCCAATCCCAAAGTATTCCCCTCGGGCCCGGCTGAAGAGGTCGCAGTACCAAACCCTGAACCGGAGAACAGGGTAGGAAGCACAGTCGGAGTCGAGAGGCCTGTAAGGGGTCTCTGCTCCGACCGTATGGCTCCACATTGCTCCACCACCACCGGCTCCAATGGCTCCGAAGAGGTTGGAGGAGGAATCAAATGTGTTGGAGGGGGGATCGGCTCCGAAGCAAACTGTGCTGGAGCCGAGACCATTTTAGTAAACACTGGAGACTGGAATAGCCTCTGTAAAACCCTATCCAGGTCCGAATCTGACAGTCTCGAGGATTTAGAGGAGGTAGACACTCGAGAAGACTTCCTTCTCGGCTCCGAGAGAAGGGGACCGGCTCGACGGCTCCAAAACTATCGGCGCCGACTCCACCACATCATGGACCACCATCGGCACCGAAGGAGCCTTCTTGAGCCGAGGGGAAGAGTCTGAGGTGCACACTTCCACCCGCTGCCAAGCCATTGGAACCGATGGAGGTGATCCACCTGTCGATACTCCAACTTGCCGCTCCGAAGGCAATGGAGCAGTAGGAGGTATCGAGGCAGACCCTTCGACCCTCGGCCCCGAAGTCAGTGGAGCCGAGGAAGAAGAGGTCAATTTTGTCTTTTTAGAAGTCGGCTCCGACGGACTTGTCGGTGCCGACGATCTTTTCTTTTTGGAAGCAACAGGAGGATTTAAGGCTTCCTCAAAAGAAGGTTTGATAAGCCCTTTCAATATCAGCTTGTTCTTATGTTCTTGAAGAACTCTAGCAGAAAAAGCATGACATAAGCTACAAGTCTCTTGCAGATGTTTCGGCCCCAAACAATAAACACAGATTGAATGACTGTCTGTTATGGACATTTTATAACTGCACCGAGTGCATTTTTTAAAACCTGACTTTTGTTCTTTAGACATAGTGCAGGCCCTACAACAAGTATGACTTTACCACAAAAAGTAAGCACTATAACAAAAAAGCGCCAACTGAAAAGCGCGAGACACACTGGCGCGAGCACTTAGGAAAAATTTACCTCACAAACAAACTGACAAAACGAGTCCAACGGCCCAAAGCCCTCTAATTTAAACGGGCTTGGCCCGAAAAACAATTAACCACAAAGGGAAATTAAAATTAAATAGTACACAAGGGTAGGGCAAAGGCCCTCTAACTTAAACGGGCCTTGCCCGACTGAAAAAAATAAAGTACCAGAAGACACTCAAGCACTCAAAAATCACAAATAGTATAAAGAATAGCTGTTAAAACAGCTGTTTGGTTAATATATGACAAAAACCCAAAGGTCAAGGACCAATAAAGGTAAAAAGAACCACTTAGCTCCAGCCAAGTCGAGACCACGTCCAGCTTGTAAAGCGGCAAACGAGATCTGGGGAAGCAGGTGTAGTGCATCCTGGGATAGGGAGTAGCCCAGCCAATGAGAGACTTTGTGCTAGTGTATAAGTTGCCGAGTCGGAGCCGATGGATCGGCTCCGAACCCATCTGTCATGAATGTAGGCGAGATAGGATCCCATTACATACTCTGTTTTTATTTTATTTTTAAATGAATATGCCCACTAGGAACGTCAGCCTCCTTCAAAGGTGACACAGAAGCCGTGTCAAGTGACCTGCTCACAGATGTAGATAAAGGAACTGGTAATTAAATGTGGGATTACAAGATAAAGCTTGTTAGCAGCATACAGCCTTAATTCCCCTGTGCAAAATTTGCAGCTACAATACTGTTGTGAGGCTTTTCTCTGCTATAAAATGGGGTTCTACTTACTGGGACTTTCCTGGCTACTAAACTGTGAAGACAGAAAATTCCATCTTAGAATAGTAAGTCTCTTGCTTCCCACATTCCTACCAGTCATAAAATACAAAAGCAGCTTTAATAAACTGCCAAGAGAATGGTGAAGTCCCACAAACAAAAGCAACCTACTATAATTCTCCTACTACGTACTTACTGCTGGTGAGATTCATTATAAACCAGGAAATATTGTCTTTTCTTTCCTGAATATAGTGGATATAATAATGGGTTGAAAACCTTAAACTTCCAGCAATAATTCTCAACTCAGAAACAAAACAGAGTAATTTCAGTCTTAGGGCTAAATGTACAGTCTTGACATCTCTGCAGTGACTGATGGTGTTAAAACCTTTCATCTTTTCTCTGAGATGTGCATTCCTCTCTACAAGTAGTAAGAAAATACAAAACTACAGAACAAGAGCTGGTGGGGCAGATAGCGTTTGTGAGCGACTGTGTTGAATGTAGTCCTGATGATAAGAAAACAGATAACAGGAAAAAAGCAGTAACCCAGAGCAAGCTAAACAGTAACAGGTAGGGCATAAAAAGTGTACCGCATCTTCCTGCAACCCAGCCATGGCCAGCATAATTCAAAGTAGTATTTTGAACAAAATCTACCATCATCCTGTCCACAATGATTAATTCTGACAGTTCTGAGTGTCATCAACCAACCTCTTTACTTATTTATTTTTCTTTGTTAACCAGGGTAGAACACCAACTCAACTGGACCACTCTACAAGTTTCATTAATTATTCTCTGTCCCCAAACCAGAGAGGACAGCAGAACTGAATTCAACTGTACAGGCGCTGCAACTCACTGGCAAGATCCCTGCATTACAACTAAAGGTTTTGGGCTTCAACTTCATTTCTGGTCACTGTGTGCAGTCTGCATGGTCCCCTGTATCTACAAGGGTTTTCTCTGGGTATTCCAGATCCCTTCAGTTTTCTAAAACTGTGCTGGTTGATTCACTACTCTAAGCTGTCCATGTATACTGTGTTTATCGCCTTGTGCCCCAAATCATGACTGAAAAGATAAAGTAAAAAACATAATCAAAGAAAGAACCATGTTTGACATACTGAGTGGTCACTTGCCCATCTTTGCCACTTGGCAACGTACATGAATAAACAAAACCAAACAATATACCATTATTCCCATCTGGCTCCCATGTCCCCTTTTGAACAGAGTCCATCAATAATAAGTATTATTCTAACAACACAAATCCTGAGTTACCTCCCTACTAACATGCCCCCCACCAAGTATAGATGCCAATGATACTTGGGGCCCAAATAGTTTGGGATGCACAGCTAGGCTTGTAAGGGCTCCAGTGGTCATCAGCTTAATAACAACCTATGAAGAAATGAAAGACATCAACTAAATATAAGGGTAGACATCACTCAACACTACCTAATTTGCATGATGCACATTAGTTATGACTCAGTGTATTACTAAACAATGGTATAAATACCAAAGTGCTGCAAAAGATCTATTTTTCACCACAAAGGTGGGTCTTTTAATTTTCGCATAAAGCAGGAGGAGGGTAAGAACCTCGAAACTAAACACCTCATGGACACGAACGCAAGTCCCTCTGACTCTAGAGAAACAGCACATTGAAAAATATTCAGGTCACCATTACTTCACAGCACAAGATAATCAAAGACAGCAAGAGGCAGACTGAAAAGGCTTTTTCTGGTGAAGCAATACAGAGCAAAAATAGGCTCAATGCCATGTCCTCAGCATGGTATAAGATGCCCACAATTTCCATTACTTAACAGTCACTCTATACATACCTCTCAACATCTTATGTCAAGAAATCTGGACAAATGCAAAAATAACGGGACAAAAACCCCAAAATAAGGACAGATTTTAAATACACTGCTCTTATGAATGTAGCAAGTTTTGCATTTGAATGTACTTTCCATAGGACATGAAGCCTGAAACTCAAATGTTCGCTTACTGAATTCAATCCTCAATGATTTTCCAGAAAACCACAAATTTTATGAGAAACAGACCAAAACTATGAGGCAAAAAATCTGGACATTCTGTGAAAATCTGCAGAGTTAAGAGGTAAGCATCCTAAATGTCCTGACAATGTTATTGAGCGCATGCATAAGAAAATGAACAAATTAAATAAAGGACTCTAGGTGCTCAGCAGCTCACTCTTCCTTCCACAGCCCAGCCAATCTTGAAAAGGCAACTCCAAGTCCTATAGGTGTTTCTCATACTTTTTAAGTATATCCCTTGCATTGTTTGTTCTGTCATAGACCTACAGGTGCTCCTTGCCTCATACATTTTAAACTGCATTCGGCTGTTTTCTATCACAAAAATACCATGACCATTCCTCAACTTTAAAAATACCTCTGCCTAAGAGTACAAACTGATTCAAAACAGAGCCAAAGAATTTTGAAGACAAACTCGCTGAGATCTCTTATCAGTGAATTTGCCCCTGTAAATCCTATCCTATCCAATACAGCACTACTATGCATTTTGAGCAGACCTTTGAACCAATGTTACGTGCAACTCCACCACCCCCATCTAATACTGACATGCTCCAAGCTTTCCAGGTTGCCCTTGATAAAAGCAGCTACTCCCTACTGAGCAAAGGTGGGATCAGAAATAAAAGTTGTGTAGTCACCATAACTATGCATCTGTTTTGCCCATTTTCATTGTTCCTCAATGTATGGGGTCTCGGATCGGGCTTGGAAGAATTTACTCGAACTCTCAGTTCCTACTCTTGAGCGCCTTTATTTACCCATAATGCCTCAGAGCCATGTAATACCTCAAATTGAGTTTGCTGCCCTATAAACATAAGTACTAACCATAGCACAAATAAAAAGAAAAGATAAAGGAAAGTCAGGGAATTAAACAAGAGCAGGGGTTCCAACATTGCAATCAGATCACTCCTAGATGAAAGATCGGGGGGGGGGGGGTTGAAGAATGAAAGTGGACAGCACAGATGCATAGTCATGTTGAGTATACAGCTTTTATATCTGGTGCTCTCATTTTCATTCATTCCTCAACATATGGGTCAGAGTCCCCAGCTACAAGAACTCTGGGTGGCCTTCATGGAAGGCTATTCTAGAGTACCACAGAACCAAAGGCTATTCTGCCTCTGGAGATCAAATCCAACTTGTGATGAGCAACAAAGGTATGGGCACTGGACTAAGTGGCTGCCACACAATTATCTTTGATAGAAGCTCTGGACCAGAAAGCAGAAGAAATAGCCATGGATCTAGTAGAGTGAACTTTTGAAGGTCTAGGCAAAGATGGACCTGACTGTAAACAATATGCAATCTGTTAACCGCTTTGCTAAGGTACCTTTGGAAACCATTTCTCCCAACCTACTGGAGGCAAAGGAGATGAAAAACTGATCAGTTTTTCTAAAAACCTATCCTACGGACATAAAATTGGAGTTGTCTATGGACATCTAAGGGATGAAGGATATATTCTATGTATAGCCTTTGTTAGAAAAATGTGGGAAAAACACAGGTAGGTTGATGACTTGATTGATGTTGACCTTAGAGGCTACTGTGAGCAGAAAGGATGGATTAGTAAGCAATGTAACCATCTTTGTGGAAAACCAAGTAAGGGGATTTTGAGGAGTGCGCCTGGAATTTAGAAACTCTCTTTGCTAATGTAATGGCCACTAGAAAATATGTTTTCCAAGACAGAAACTTGAATCAGACTTAGCTGAAGGCTCAAAAGGAGTCAGAGTCAAACTCTACACTAACAGTGCAAGATCCCATTGTGGAGTAGGATCTTTGATTGGAGATCTAAGAAAAAATTACCTTTAAGGAATGCTTTGCACAGTTTAGAAGAAGATGGGGGAGGTATTATCGCCAATATGGTAATTCAAAATGGATAACTGAACTTTTATGATGGAAAAACTAGACCCTTCTTGAAAAAATGAAGCAAGAAAATCTAGGACAGTAGGAATAGGTGCAATAAAAGGGTCCATGTCTCTCTGAGAGGCCCAATAAGAAAATCTTTTTCATTTACTCTTGTAAATATTTCTAGTGGAGTGTTTTTGGTATGATAGTATTATCTGGCAGACCGAGAAGGAAAGCCTGGGCTGTCTAACCATTCAAGGAGTAGAAGAAACCATGTGGTCAACTTGAGGTCTGCAAAGTGCAGATCCGTGTTCTCTGAGGGATGAGAGTTTAGATCTGGACTGGGGTCCAGAATCCAGGGCAGATATCCAGAATCCAGGGCAGATGCAGAAGATGAGACCACAAGAAGGGAAAACCACACTTGAGAAGGCCTACAAGGGGCAATGAGAATAACCTTTTTTCTCAACTGAAGTGCTTTCGGAAGAAATTTGGGGATTAAGTTTAAGGGGGTATAAGCGTAAAGGAGACTGGAGGGACAAACATGGACTCCCCTTGGGGGGTGGGGTCAAGGCAAACAACTTCCTGCACTTACTGTTGTGGAAAGAGGCGAACAGATAGCAGGAAGTATGACCTCCTTGACGGAAGGCCCTCTCTGCCCCTAACTGATTGAGAGAACACTCATGAGGTATCAGAATGGACCTGCTGAGTTTTGTCTGCTAACTCACTGGATTTTCCCGGTAAGTGCACTGCCATAAGAAAGCGGGTGACAGAGATTACCCACTGTCAAACTCTCAATGCCTTCTCAACAAAGGGAATATAACTGAGTTCCTCCCTGTTTGGTCATGTACCAAACTACCAACATGTCGTCTGTTTGGACAGCAATTGTCTCCAAAGGGAGGGAGTCTTGCAAGGTCTGCAGCTCTAGGAGGACCAGCCTCACCTTGGTCTCTTCTGGGAATCATGTGCCTTGGACTATCAGCTGCAAGACATGCTCCTCACCCCAAATGGGAGGTGTATGTGGTCACTGTGACTACCGGGGGTGGAAAGATGTAGGGGAGTCCCTGACAAACTTTGATGGACTACACCCACCAACGCAGGGAGTCCTTGCCAACCCAAGAAAGTTTTATTGGACAAGACAGAGGTTGTAGAAGATCTGACCATTGAGCAGCTACAGTCCATTGAAGAACCCACATACAGAATCAAGCCATTGGGACCACAGTTATAGCGGTTGCCACTGAACCTAAAGCTTGAAGGACCGGTCTTGCTGAGTGGTGGGGGTGGGGTGGCTGTGAAAGAATATCTCTCACCTGCAACCTTATGGACTATACTCTGTTTGATGGAAGAAAGGCTAATTGAGTGGTGGTGTCCAGGCAAGCTCCTATAAACTCTGAGACTAGAACAGGTTGTAAATGGGACCTGGTATAATTGACTGCGATTTCTAAAGACGGACATAATTGGAATAAGTAGTTCCCGGACCTTTCAAGCAGAAGTCAGGTTATGGCAGTGAGGAAACCATCATCTAGATAAGGAAACGCTCTCAATCCAAGCAGTCTCACGTGAGATGCTACAACTGCCATGCATTTGGTGAACACCCTGGGGACTGTGGGGAGACCAAAGGACAGGGCTCTGTACTAGTAATGACTGGCCCCCAGCCAGATGAGGAGGTATCTTCAGGAGCATCTGTTCATTTTGAGGTGATAGTAGGCATCCTGGAGATCAACAGAGGACATCCAATCATCCTTCTTTAGAAAAGGAAGCATGGAATGAACCATGACCATCCCAAATTTGGTGTTCTTTACAAACCGAATGGGTCTCAGATCCCCTGTTTTCTTCGATACTAAAAAGAACCTTAAGTTAGTTCCAAATCCTGTGAGATCTGGTGGGAGCTCTTGGATAACTCTTTTGTCTAGCAGAGTTTGAATTTCTAAGGCTGATAAATCCTGCTAACTGGGTGGAACATCAGGAAGACTTTTCTATTTGGATGGTGGGGTTTGGAAAAAAGGAAAGAAATGGCCTCTGGATATAATTTTTTTCAGCCAAGTGTCTTTTGTGACTGATGTCCAGGCTGCTGGGTGGTAGTGAAGTACAGCACAGCTTAATTACATATTTTTGAGGAATGCCTGTAAACAATTTATGAATACCATTTCCAGCCAGTGTACAAGTATTGTCGCTGTGTTATTGCTGCCTAGATATGAGATTCTTAGCTGTAAAGAACATATATACTGTTCTCAGCTGTCCTTCAGCTAAGTAAGCCTAGTCTCTTTCCCTTTACTCATGAACACTCATCATTACCTCTCAGCAGGTGCTAAAAACAGGATAAAGCATGTGTCAGAAAAATGGATAAACAAATGAAAACTAAAGGACTGTATGGACTTAAAGACCCCTTTGTAGAACTCTAAAGAAAGCTTCATAGCAATATCAATTTAGGATATACCCAACCAGTGTCATCCTATAGATTCTCCTCATACTTTTAAACTATATAATGTATTTTTTGTCCAACCTCACCTTACCCCTGTCCTCACACTTTTTAAATTGTACCCTCTTGTGCTGTTGCTTTATTTCTTCATCCCCCATCTCCTTACTTTACTAAAAATAGCATCACTTACTGCTTCTACATCAGTTTATAAGATATAATAATCAGCATTTCTTGTTAATCCCCTTATGTTTACTAAACAGCTGATCTTGCCTGATATGTGTCTGTGACTAGGCAGAACAAGCTTACTTGGTTAATACAGTGTAAGGGGGGCTTCATCTGAACTCTTGTGTAAAGTGCTGTTTCAATTATGTGCAAATTAAATAAGGGATGTTTCTGTGACATATTAAAACCTTCAACCTTTCATTATCCCTTTAAGCTGCATAAATATCCATTACCTATGTTGCCTGCTCTAAGTCTTTTCTGTATCTTTTATTAACCATCACAGCATTTACCTAAACGCAGTGTAGGGAAGTTATAGGTGAGCAGTCTTGTCATTCTTAGCCTTACAGTAATCTCCATAGTGCAACTTCTTCTATCAGCTTGTCATTACTGTTTCAGTGCCCTTCTATTCCTCCAAGAAAAAGAAACAAAACTACCACCTGAAAGAACCCTATCTGTAGCCAGCATATAGCTGCACAATAATAGGATGCCAGCAGCGGCCTTGGTGCCCTAGGCAAAAGGGTTTCACAGCACACCCCCCCACACCAACTGGCGTCCCCATCCTGGTCTACCTATACCAAATACTGGAAAAGCACCCCTGCTACAGCAGCGCCCTATACCTAAGGCCAGCTATGGGATGAGCAATGGGGAAGGGGCAAAGGTGAATGTTTCCTTCCTACAGGTTTTAAGGAATGGTGTATGAGATGGGTAAGCAACACAGAATGTGGTGATCATGTACATTGCCTCACCACTTTCTAAGATAATAAATTAAAAAGAACAAAAGTCAAGGCACTCTGGATCTGGTTCTGGTATCATTTAATTATGGAAATAGCCAGAATAAATGTTAAACCAGTTCCACACCTGTACATATTCCCTGCTGATTCTTCCCCTACTAAACACCATAATAATGCTTTAAGCAAAGTTACACCAACCACAGATGACAAAGACTACACTTCTGAATTTAAAGAGTGCACACAACTAACAGGGACTTGAAGAATAATGGCCAATAAAGAAAGAAACAGATAAACCTGATATTCTTGCTATTATCTTGAGACTGGGTGATTTCAACTACCCTGCCATTAATTGGGAAAACTACTCGGGTACCAACTCCTTTTCCCAACGGTTCTTGGAATTCATAAATTCCAATGCCCTGGATCAACTAATCCATTGTCCCACCAGGGGCTAAAATATCCTAGACCTGGTCATAACCAACATGGGAGATAGATGCTCCACACCAGTGGCCACCACCTCATTGGTCAGGTCTGACCATAAGCAAATCACCTTTGACATTCACATCATACACCCACCCCCCAGTAAGGAAACCTCCTTAAAAAACTTCTCCAACGCCAACTTCATTCTACTGAAGTCAGAAGTGACAAACTTCAAAACACCCACGCAGACGGGACCTGGAAGTTGACTGCAGAATCCTACACTAAGGCACTGTGGGAGCACATCCACTCGTGCATGAATCGTGCCATCCCAAATAGAACCAAGATGCTCTTCTCCAAAAAAAAGGAAGCCAATATGGTGGTCCCCTGCTATAAACAAACTATACAACAGAAGGAAGAAACTGTTGAAGAAAAGAGGAAAATCCCAGGATGCAAAAAACTCCCTCACCAGCCTCAGTAAGAAGCTGAGATACCTCATAAAATCCTCAAAAGCTAGTTACGAAAATAAAATTGCCAAAGATTCCAAAGACAACCACAAGGCATTCTATAGTTATGTCAAGAATCTAAATGGCAATGCTCAGATCTGCTCTGAGCTACAACAGAATGGCATTAAATATACTGATCACAAGGATATTGACAATATCCTGGCAGATCGATTTAGTGCCAACTTCACCCCCCTCTCACCCCCTAAAGGGCCCATCTCAATACCAAAAGATTGCCAAATTCTCAGGCTTCGTGCCCAATGAGTGGCGCACAGCTACAGTTATCCCGCTCTACAAGGCAGGATCCGCCTTGGATCACGGGAACTACCGTTCCATCAGTCTGACAAGCCTGATCTGCAAGGGCATGGAACGCATTATCATGGAACTTATAAACAAAGACATTGGGCAACCTTCAAACACTGGACCCCACCCAGTTTGGGTTTGTGAAGGGCCGATCTTGTCTCCTGAATCTGACTGACTTCTTCGAATCAGTCTCCAGAGCTGTGGACAAGGGTAAGGATGTCCACACAGTCTACCTGGACCTCACCAAGGCCTTCGACACCATCCCCCACTCTGGAATCATAGATAAACTTACTAAGCTGGGCATAAATCCCTAAGTCACTCGATGGATTGCCAACTGGCTTACTGACAGAACCCAGACTGTAAAAGTAGCCGACTCAAAATCCAGCTTCAGACAAGTGGAGTACCTCAGGGTTCAGTCCTGGGACCACACTTGTTTGGCATCTACTTCTCTGAAGTACAGGCCAACACTAAGGGACACTGGCTAACAAAGTCTGCAGGTGACTGCAAACTGGGAGCCATTATTGAATCCCCAAATGATGTGGATATTCTACAAAAGGGCCTTACAGAAACAGATGCCTGGTGCCAGAGCCATGGGCTCAAGCTTAATGCCAAGAAATGTATAGTTATCCCCTTTGGAAAAAAACATGTACCCATGAATTACCACATAGGTGGCAGGACGCTAAACATCGAAAGTGTGATGACAGACTTAGGGGCACAGGTGGACAGTGGTCTCAATTTCGATAACCACATCGCCACAACAGTCAGGAAATCCTTCTATGTGGCACACCTCATCACTAAGGGCTTTTCATCCAGAAAAAAGGAGGTCATTGTCCCACTGTACTCATCCCTCATTAGACCCATTATACAGTATAATGCCCAGTTTGGTATGTACCTCACAAGACTTCTGCAACAGCTGGAAAGGCCACAGAAATACCTCACTAAAAGAATCACAGGCCCAAAGCAGATGCCATATGCTGACCATCTAAAAAAATTCCAGCTATACTCTGTGGCATATCATCTACTCAGAGGCGATCTCTGCTTAACATACAAGGCCATGTCAAACCCTGAGCTGTTGGACATGCTCCACTTAAAGAAATCTCAATCCCTCAAAGCCACACGCTCCAGGGATCTAAACCTTGTCATCACAATGAACAAAACATGCTGGAGGGATAGGTTCCTGACCCAGAGAATTCCCATACTCTGGAATAGACTGCCCATACATGTCAAGCAGTGCGCCTCATTGGCCCTCTTCAAAAGGAACCTTGATGATTGGATGGGAGATAGGAAATTCACCCCGGGGATCATGTCAGCCGCCCTGCTAGACAGGAGCCAGGAGAAATAAACATTGTGGGAAGAAATATCCAGGGAATTGTTATGGCTAGGGGCTTGCACAGGCCCTAGGGCCGATAGCCTAGTACCAACCTATGAACCTATGTGCCCATCTAGCTACATTACATAGAACTTCCACCTCTTCAATAACAAGCCAAGGTAAAGACTGATCGAATTTGTCATTTGATAAGGTCAGCAATGTAAAAAAAAAATCTCAATGGATGAATGAAACTCTGAACTAGCTTCCAGTCCAATTACTAACTAGTGGCCACACCACACACTTATACCTACACACCTTCATAATCTCCTCTCATGTGCTGTGTGAGGTTGGTATTTATCCTCATTTCAAAGTAACATGTGAAAACAAGATATTCATTCCCCTAGGTGAATAATGTAAATTGGTTAGGTAAAATAAAGCCTAAATGGATGGAACAATGGCTATTTATAAAATCACTAAAGTTATAACCGAACCAAAAAAGGGTCCAACTGCATATGTGAAAAAAAGATGCCCTTTTTAGGATGCAAGTGATTAATAACAAGTCATTCAGATGTACAAATACAAGTGTTCTCCCAAATACCCTGAGTAGCTGATCACCAGTGCAGGTCTTCTATGGTCCCTTCAGAAGTTTAACTAAACAGGCCCTCCAGTCAGGAAGTGGGAGTTCATAAAACCTGTCTCAACTCTCACTTGGAGGCGGGGAGAACCTGAGCCAAGCTGTATGACGCAAGGCACCACAGCTGCTGCTATTCCAGTTAAAGAAACTGTAACAGACCATATGAAAACCCCACTAAGGAAACCATAATAAGGATCTTAAACCAGACTTACTAAGACTGGAATCATGGAGTTCTGCAAGCTTCTATACAGCCTGATTCACAAAGGAGGACTAGAAAACTGGGAAAGGTGAGAAAGTTCAAGGTACTAAGGCGCACAAAAAAGAACACACTGCTACCCTTGGACAGTTTTTCAGCATGGGAACCTAGGAAGATGAGGGAAGATAGCCTACGAGAAGCCTAAAAAATGTAAAGAAGGTAATGCCCCTGACTCGGAGCCTTCTAGCTAATCTGGAAAAAAAAATAAAGCCCCCCCCCAGGAAAGAACAAACCACAGTACTGTAATGTGGTACATCAACAACAAAGGAAGGACCTACACTTACCACCTGTGCAGGCTTTCCATCATGACAGCTCTTCATATCTCAATTAACCTTAAGGGATTCTTTATCACAGAAAAGTAGAACTCAGCTGTGGACTGAATAAAAAGATAATCTGCAGATGTAGAGGTACACATGGATGTCTTCTTCCAGACTGCTGACGGGTGGAGTGTTCCAGAAGTTCACCTGTTTAGCCTCTAGCAGCAATAAACAGCTAAGGGAATTCTGCTCCAAAGCACTGTATAAAAAAAGCTTGGCTAGTGGATGCCTTCTCCTCCAGACAAACAGTTCTTCTATATGTACTCTCTCAAATCACCCTTTGCCTCACTAGAAAGCAAGGGAGGAGGAGCCAGGGACTCTTACCAGCATTCTTCTGGCCCAGATAGCGCTGGCTGGTCCTCTTCATTCAAATGGTCAGGGAGAAATCTGGCATGCTGCTTTTGCCAGCAGACATACTACCTCACGACAAATGTCTATGATACACCCCCAACCTGAAGACACTCCAGACACTCCAGCTCACTGCGTGGATAATTTAACTCTCTTGTCCTTCAGGCACTAGTTCACTGAAGGTGTTATCCCCACACTTAAGTAGGTCAGGACGCCTGCCAAAAGAAAAGCCTATTTAGTCAAGTGGATGAGGTCTTCCCTCTGGTGCCACATTAGTACCCAAAACAGCAATCATATGCATCTATAATGCTGCATCTTTGGGGATGTCCACAAGGCTGCAGACTGATCAACAGCATAATTTCAGCTCTTCCATTGTGAAAAAAGAAACAGAAGAACAGCCAGTGATAGTATCAGGATGAGTAAAATTCAGTTACTGCCTAGTAAGTACAAAGACTGGCTGCTAGCAAAGAAGAAATTTAGAGAGCGTGAAAGAAAATCAACCAGAAAAGGTAGAGGGAAAGCAGTGACTGGGAAGAATCCTGCAGCTGTTCAGCAAAAAGCAGTTTAAGCTTCAGCTTTGGTATAAGAGATGGCTTCCAGTGCTTTAACACCTTTATTGCATTATCACTTAAGACACAGTCAAACACATTAATATAAAAGAAAATCATATTAGCATGTTTCCAGTTATATGTAAAACAAGAATATTATGTGATGTATAACTATCATCAGACCAACGTTACTTAAATTGTCCATTTCCTAATTTCCCTTAAACCTCACTCCTCCTCCTCCTGAACATTATTCTGTACATGTATTGTTTCTATAGTTTCCACTTATTTCTACAGAATGTGCTCCTTCCCCTTTCTAAAGATCCCACTTCCATCCATTTGATCTCCACTACATCACTCAATATTTCAAATATAGTTGGTTTAAAATTTGATTTCCATTTTCTAGTAATTGCTGTTTTGGCAGCCACAAGAAGGCCTTACTTTGCCTAGGCAATTCAGATCCTGAGACCCAGCTCAAAAGAATAATTTCCTTAGTTACACCCATTTGCTCACCCAATCTCTAACAGGAGCACTCTGTAGGGAATTTTTAAAACCTGCTAACTCACTAGACTCCCAAAATATAGGTTTCCAGTGACCTCTTTCTTCTCCATCATACTTCCCAACATTTGTCATCTGAAGAAAAATTATTTGAAATTTGCTTAGGGTACAAAAATACCCATGCAATGACTTCCAGGCAAATAACCCTAAACCTTCTAGATTTCATTGCACCCTTGGAAGCCAAACATATATCTCACCGTTCCCTTGTAAATTGCTTTTTTATTTTGGAAATTAATTATTTTTTTAACCTGGTACACTAAAGTATTAAACTGTATTTAAATGATTTATTTATATGATAAAAATCTTTTTAAGTAATACATGTAACATTGACTTTAAATGAACACATTTGTCAGAATGAGGGGCGTATTTTAAAATGAATTATTCATGAATATTTAAATGAATTACTCATGAATATTTAATTTAGAAGGAAACAAAACTGATTTGCTGTTTTAAATTTAATTGAAGCATTCTGATAGGTAGCAACTAATATGTAATTAAATAAAAATGGGTTTCTGTACAGTTGCCAGCATCTGATGAAGTCGAATGGTTTTATGACGAAAACGCACTTGTATGTGATTAAGGCGTTTATGGTGTGCTTTTAGTGTCGTGGCTCAATAAAGAACCATGTTTTGGGATATCCTGCTTCGTTTTTCCTGGCTTGTGTAGGTGGTTATTAGTTCTTAGAATCCATTCAGCTACTTTATGAATATAAAGTTCTGTATGGTTATTCTCCTTAAGATCTACATTCAAAATTGCACACACTCATTTCTTTAATCCCCCCCCCCCCAGTTCATCATCATCCCTTATTTTCTGTGTCAATGGCTTTAAACATAAAGCAAATAAACGGGAAAAATGACATGACTGCCTGGTTACTACTGAGAGACAACTTATAGGACAGAATGCTCTTGCTTTAATTTTTGCTTTACATTTACAGCCACTGGCAAAGAAAACAGGGAATCAGAAATTCAAGGATATAATTGATATGATAACTAAGAAAAGACAGTTTTATTTGCAGATGATATTTGGCACTACATCCAGAAAAGGACATCTCAGTTTTGTGAAACATTGAGAGAGTTTCATGTCTTTTCAGGATATATGATTAAAGAAGATAAAAGCAAAGGCTATAGCTATAAAGTATGTGCCCACACAAACTGGTTCAGCAATACCCAAATTTATGGGGACACAACAAGAAGCAGCTTTTAGGAGTATGGATTAAAAAGGCTTCTGTTATGGCTACTAAGGATATGTGGGAAGAGACTAAACAGAATACAAAAACTGAGAAACTTGGAAGCTATAGATAAAAGTTATTTATGGATATGGAAACCAAGACACAAACAATGAAGAAGCCAAGAGTTAAGTAGGATAAGTTGATCCTTCCAATAGAACCAGGTGGTTTAGGATTACCTGACTTGAAGGGATACTTCAGAGTTGTAGAGTTAAGGTTCCTATACACAACACAAGCAGAAAGTTCAAAAGAGTGAGAGAGTGGGATTTTGGATGCAGATCCTTAAGGAGAATAACAGCCATACAAACTTTACATTATATTCATATAGCAGCAGAAAGTATTCTAAGAATGAAGCCAATACAAGAATGGAGAAATGAGATGATGTCAATAGGAATGAATGCAAGTAGGGGTACAGAAAATTGGAAAGAGGGGTTGAAATTTACTGGAAAAAACCTGGCAAAGGAACAGAGGTACTGAGAGCAAACAACTAGAAAGGGAAGAGTAACAGAGTGCGATGAGGCCAAGACATTTGAACAGCAGCCCATAGACTGCATTCCCTACCATGGACTGACATCACAGTACAGGCAAAAAGAAAGGGATAGGGGAATCCTAAAGGGAAGACCTGGTCTGGTAGAATTTTTAGATGACCCTAAAACGGAAGTTACTGTTAAAAAGGGTAATTAGTAGGGAATATAAAATATTGCACGATAACTGGAAGAATCATCAGAAGAGGTTAGAAAAGATTGGGAAGAGAGAATGGAAAAGCAATTTACAATGGGAGAAAGTACAGTTGTGTATACTTACCATAAATGTAGATGTTAGAGTGTCTTCACTGTTGCAGTCATCACTGTAGGGTTCTTCCTGCCGGCAGGCAGCCCTCGGTCGGCCAGAATCCCAAAGTCTGGGTCCGGCGTCGGCTGTGTACTCACCCTCCCTGATGTCAGTGTGCCAGGGGTACAAAGCTCCCAGCCGACACCATGTTCTCCAGTTTTTCTTGCCCCAGATGTCAGGTGCCCAAAAGTAAAGGCTAAAAGTAAAACAAAAATGTAACATACAACAAACCCCATACCCTGTAGCAAATACACCTCAGAAGAAGGGTGAAGCAGGGAACCACACCAATAAAAGTATAAGAGGGGACAGGAGGGTGGGTAACCCAGACTGCAACAGTGAAGACAATCTAACATCTACATTTATGGTAAGTGTACACAAGTGTACTATGTTCATCGTGTTTCACTGTTGCAGTCATCACTGTAGGGTTGAATCCCAAAGCTGAGATAAAGGGTGGTGGTTATAGAGTAGAAGGGGCGGCTAGAAGGCCTTGCAAGACTGCAGAAGCAAAGCCTGCCCTAGACTTAGAATAAAGAGGGAGATTATAGTGCTTAGAGAAAGTATGCACTGAACTCCAAGTTGCAGCTTCCAAAATATCTTTGGTAGGGACTCCCCTGACAAAGGCAGCTGAAGTAGCAGCAGCTCTGGTAGAGTGAGTCCTAATTTTTCCTGGGATTTGCTTTCCATGGTGAGAGTAACAAAATCTAATTCTATGATCAATCCATTTAGAAATGGTCTGTTTTGAAATAGCTTTGCCTTGGGAATTTGCTGCATAAGAAACAAACAGTTGTTCTGTTTTCCTGATATCCTTGGTTCTGTCCAGGTAAAAGCGAAGCTGCCTGTGTACATCCAAAGAATGCAAGATCCTCTCCCCCTTATTTTGTGGATTAGGGGAAAAAAGTTGGCAGGTGAATAGTTTGGTTTAAAGCCACTTCAGAAACCACTTCAGGCATGAAAGTAGGGTTTAGTCCTCAAAGAAACCCTGTCTTGATGAAAAATAATGTAAGGTTCCACAGCCATGAGCGCTTGTAACTCCGATACTCTCCTGGCTGAAGTTAAAGCCAGTAGGATAACAGTCTTCCATGATAAATACTTTATATCAGATGTGGCAGCAGGCTCAAAAGGTGGCAGAGTAAGTTTTTCCAGTACATAATTGAGGTCCCAGGCAGGAATGGGTGGAGTCCTAGGGGGCCTTAAATTCTTTGCTCCTCTGAGATATTGTTTCAGAAGTGGATGTGAAAAAATTGGAGGATCTGTATTATAATGTGCAGAGATAGCGGAGGCATGTATTTTTATGGAGGAAAAATATAAACCCTTATGCAACATATCTGTTGGGTAATGTAAAATCAGTGGAATATTTGGAATGTGAGGATCCGATTCCTGAGCATGCATCCAGGTGCAAAATCTCTTCGATTTGCCTGCATAAGATTTCTGGCTTCTAAGATGACATCCATAACCTGTTTGGAAAGGGTAGGATTAATTATAGACCCTGAATACGCCAGGCTGAGAGTTTTGATATGAGAGTGCAGGACCTGGCCCTGATGTTGAGACAAAAGATTTGGAATCTGAGGTAGAATCCAAGGAGGTTCCTGGGATAGATTTATCAGTGTTGAGTACCAAAACTGTCTAGGCCAATTCGGGGCTAGTAAGATCAGCTTTGGTTTGTCCTGTTTTATTTTTAATAACACCCTTGGTAGAAGAGGTAGTGGTGGGAAGGCATACCCCGAGAGGTTCCTCCAACTGAATGAAAGAGCATCCATTTTCCATGCTAGCTTGTGATATGTCCTTGTGCAAAAAGTCTGTAACTGGTAGTTGTGGGGAGATGCAAATAGATCTGTGTCCGGGCAGCCCCAGGCTTCTGTAATCATCTTGAATATTTGGGTGTCTAGCATCCACTCGTGTGGGTCTGACAGGTTCCTGCTCAGGCTGTCTGCCAGAGTATTTTGTTTCCCTGGCAGGAATTGAGCTTGTAGATCCACTTTGCAAGCTAGTGCTGTGTTCCATAGAGTCATGGCTAGTCTGCAAAGGGGGTAGGAGTAGGACCCCCTTGCTTGTTTATGTACCACATAACTGTGGTGTTGTCTGTCCATATCAGTAGCTGCCCTGGCTGTAAAAGATCCCTGAAAGCCAAGAGGGAATTCTGTACAGCTAACATCTCTTTAAAATTGATATGTAGATGCTTATGATCCTCTGTCCAAAAACCTTGCAGGCCTTTCCCCTGCAAGTGGGCTCCCCATGCATAATCCGAGGCGTCCGTGGTTATCACTCAGTAGGCTGGAGGTAGACTGAAGGCTTTCCCTTTGTTTTGAAGACATGCCGTGGCCCACCAATGAAATTCCTTTTGCAGGCAAGGCAAGACAGCAATCACCAGACTGTGACAATGCTGGGACCATATGCTTTTTACGTACCATTGTATCTTCCTCATATGCAGTCTTGCATATGGTATGGGTAGGATGCAGAAAGCCATGTAACCCAAAGCCTGCAGGAATTTCCTTGCAGTTAGCGGAGACATTAACGCCAGGCTTTTGAAAGTTGAAGCCAGCTGTAGTTGTTTTTCTGGCATCAGGAATGCCATCTGGGTTGTTGTGTTTAAAAGAGCATGCAGGAAAGTTATCTGTTGAGTGGGTGCCAAATTTGACTTTTTTACATTCACAGTGAATCCCAGGTACTTGAGCAGATTCTGAACAAATTCCAGGTGCTGGAGTAAAATGTCCTTGCTGTCTGCTTGAATAAGGCAGTCATCCAGATAAGGGTAAATTTGAATTCCCTTGAGTCTGCAGTAAGCTACTACTGGTGCCAGGCACTTGGTAAAGACCCTGGGCGCAGTAGACAAGCCAAAGGGCAGCGCAGAGAATTGGTAATGTTTCGAGCCTGCCTTTAACCTGAGGTATCTTCTGCACTCCTGTCTGATAAGAATGTGTAGGTAAGCCTCCTTTAAGTCCAATGTCACCATTCATGCATTTTTGCTCAACATTGGCAGGAGCTGCTGCAGAGTAAGCATCTTGAACTTTGGTATCTCCAGGAAAGTATTTAAGACTGACAGATCCAGGATAGGTCTCCAAGTATTTTGCTTTCTGGGAACTAGAAAGAGTCTTGAATAAAAGCCTTGTCCCGTCTCTGAATTTGGAACCAGTTCTATGGCCCTCATAGTCATGAGGGACCTCACCTGTTTTAATGCCTCCGCCCATTGAGTTTTTGGGAGGTCTGGCCATCCGTTTGGTTTTGGTAAGGTGTGAAAGTGGAATTTGTAACCTCTTAAAACTACATCCAGAACCCACTTGTCTTGGGTTATGCAAGTCCAATTTTGGTGAAAGAGTGAAAGTTTTCCTCACAGAGGAGCTTCCAGGAGAGAGGTTCCTGGAGTCATGCAGGGGGAGTCATTGAGCCTGTTTCCTATAAGGTTGAGACCTATCTTCTCCACCCCTGGGGGTGGAAGCACTCCACTGTTTAGGTCTATAAGAGGTCTGTGCTTGGGCCCTCCCTCTGGGGCGCCTATATCTACCCCTCTGAGGCCTGTCCGAGCTGGGAAAGGACCAATTTTTAGCTGGCCAATTTCTGCTAAATCTAGGAGGCTGAACTTGTAAGAAATCCTTAACCGTTTGCATGGATTTTGCCTCATGCTCCATTTTCTTTATAACCTCTTCAGCCTTAGACCCAAACAAAACATTATGTTGAACAGGAGCATCCAGTAATTTTGCTTTTACTTGATCAGGCAAATTTTGTTCCTTTAACTAAGCATGCCTTCTAATGACCATGCCAGTGGCTGCCGCCCTGCAAGAGGCCTCCAAAGCATCAAAACCACAGAGTAAGGTTCGTTTCCCCACCTGCTCAGTAGCATGCATCAAATCTTGTAATTCCTTATTGTCTGTACATGCAGAAATGGTACACAGTTTGTTTCATAACATACAAAAGGTACTGCTGATATTTCAACATATGAAATTGACAATTCAAAGCCCTAATAGATAAAGTAGCAGAAGTGTACACTTTTTTGCCCCATCTCTCCAAAGCTCTAGAATCCTTATCTGACAGAATAGGTTTCTTAGCAGTGGCGGCCTTAACACCCTTAGGACCCTGAGAAATGGTTTCTGGATCAGCAGTAGGATTTTTAAACAGAAACTGGTGAGAGTCCGGGACTCTGTAATATCTATCAGGCTTAGAAGGGGCTGGAGGAAAGGAGTCAGAGGTTAAATTAGACTCAGAAAAGACATCATCCACAATATCCAAAATAGGAGGAATAGCCAGGGGTCTGTATTGGGGAAGAAGAAGGAAATCCCCAAGCCTTCTCTTAGATTCAGAGTACTCCTGTCCTTCCCAGTGAAAATGTTCCCTCATGTCATGTAAAGTTTCCCCAAAAGAATAATCTTCAGGAGAAGCTGAAGGAATGGATTTCCTCAGCATCAGAATCCTCATAAGGAGGGAAAGTATAATCCTGTTCAGAGGAAGACACTGAAGAGATAGATACCTGATCAGAGGATTCATAATCCAATTCTTGTCTTGGCCTTTTGTCTGGAGGGGGATGAGAACCCCTAATCATAGTTAGCAAGTCCTCCGCCATTTTAAGCATTTGTTTTTGAGATTTAGGTCCCGGATCAGAGGAGGCCTGGGCTTGAGTCTTTGTTTTAGAAGGAGTCTTTGCCTTTACCTGAAGCTGCGTAGGCTTGAAAACCCCCCCTCAGAAGCCGATACCTGCACAGCGGCTCCGGACCCATCCAAGGGAGCATTATCCGAAGCTCCTGCACCTGGAATATCTGAAGGCCTAGTTGGCTCCTCGTGGGAGTCTGTTTTGGCAAGCAGTTCTGTAATGGCCGACGACAGGGGGCTGCGAAAGAGCCTCACTGACGACAGCTGAACCGGCAGCTGGCTCTGATCGTAAACTGTCGTCTGATTTGGACCTCGGAGTCCTATCCTTATCTTTGCGCCTTTTATGAACTCCGGTAGTCGGAAGCGTGTCAGACGACATGTTATAATTAAATCGCCTCCCAAAGTAATGAAAGGCAAAATCATATCTCCGTTTAATAGTACGTTGATTAAATCTAGCACAAAACCGACAACTAGCTACGTCGTGGTCAGGGCCTAGACAAGGAATACAGTAAGAGTGAAAATCCTTATGAGGTATTTGCTTCCCACATGAAATACAATTATTAACTTTTTCTGACATCGGTCTGGAGCAAGAAAAAAGTTTCCCCAACGGGGTACTTAGCTTTGAAAAGAAGAATGTCTTCAGTATGAAGCACCAAAAATAACAGGAGTTAGCAGACCAGCACTAGCGAACTGCTTCCACCGCACGGCAAGAAAGACTGGAGAACATTGCGTCGGCTGGGAGCTTTGTACCCCTGGCGCACTGACGTCAGGGAGGGTGAGTACACAGCTGACACCGGACCCAGACTTTGGGATTCTGGCCGACCAAGGGCTGCCTGCCGGCAGGAAGAACCCTACAGTGATTACTGCAACAGTGAAACATGATGAACATCATATGTACTGCTCCCAAGTAGGCAACAAGATCCAGAAGGTTTAGGATCTTTGATTCGAAGTGTCTGCATAGGTACTTTCATACCCCAAGCAGACTTCAGAGAGTTTTTTCCACAGGTAGCTCTCAAATGCTGGAGATATGATAAGGAAGAAAGAGGTAACTGGAAGCATTCATTATAGGAGTGTAATGAGTTGGCAGACTTTAAAAATTCCCTGCAGAGTACTTTGTCAGAAATATTGGGTGGTACTTTGTCAGAAATATTGGGCGACCAAACAACTGTAACTAAGGAAATTATTCTCTTGAGTTGGGACACAGGATCTGAACTGCATACACACAGTAAGGCCTTAAGTTTAATTCTGCTGGCTGCCAAAAAAAGATAAAGTCTAAACCAATTGGATTTGATGTACTGAATACCAGAACAAAGAAAAAGAACTGGAAGATGGATCTTTAGAAAAGGAAAGGTGCAAACTGCATTGGAATAAATGGAAATTGTGGGAATAATGCTGAGGAGGGAAGTTTAAGGGAAGACAGGAATTTAGTTAATGTTGGACTTGATATTCACAAAGGAAAAGATATGTGATGTATAAATATATAAATAGAAAAAAGCTGTTTGTTTTCTTTTGTGACACTGAATATTTGCCTATATCTTAAGTAATAATTTAATAAAGATGTTTAAAAACGTAACGGCACATCTCTCAGGTCATTTCAGCCTGCTGCCTGTAGAACCCCACTAGCAGTCCTGCAGCCCATTAACCATTTCCAGAAGGAGGTAAGTCCTTCATCTGAGGCCATCAAAAAAACACACTGCTGCTCCACTGGACTTAAACTATGTCCTGAAAAAGGTGGCACAGCCCCCTTTTGAGCCTGCTACCTTAGCCCCCGCCCTAAAACAAAAAAATCTAACAGCAAAAAAGAGTTTTATGCCCACCTTCGCCTAAGCTAGAAGGATATCAGAATTACAGGCACCCATAAGAAGAAAAAAACTTTGTGTTCCATAAACATAGGGTCAGTCTAAATACCAACATCACATTTACGACAAAAAATAGTGACCATGTTTTCCCTTCACTTTCTCATCTAAATCCCAGGAAAGGGAGAAAGAATTTTTCACTGATTAGATGTGCACAGGCAAATTAATAAGTTGCAATTACACATAACAGCAGATGTTCAAATTCCTTACTGCTGCAGTAGTCTTTAGGCTACAAGAGTTGTGTCTTACTCAAGTCACAACAAACCAACAGCTTTTAAATGCTCTGGCTGCCTCCAACGCCTTTATTGCGACTGCTAATCAGGCGGAGGGAAAATCAGCAGTCAGAGTAAAGATTCTTCAGGACTTACTGATCCAAATGTTGAGGAGCATTCTCAACCTGAACCATTAAAACATGCAATAAAAACAATTTTACATCCCAACAAGTAACCATGTACAAAAACAGGAGGATGGAGTGTGGGTGCGGCTACTGCAGCAATGTGGAATTCAAACATCTACTTTTATGAATAATTGCAACTTACACAACTGTAATATGTTCAATCATTCCCACTGCTGCAGTAGTATTTAGGCTATACAGGTTGATTACAAAAACCTATACCACCTGGGAGGAGGAAGGATACGGACATAGGAGTCCCTTTAGAATGGTGCTAGAAAAGCCTGTTGTGGATCTAGAGAAATAATCCAGTTTGTAATGCCTTGCAAACATATGTACAGAGGACCACTTAACTGCCTGTATAATACTTTGAGTCCGCCCCTTTCCAATATGTCAAAGGCAAGAAGGCTCTAGCAGAGCAAGCCTTTATGCTGCCTGGAACTGGTTTATCATAGTGGAATAACAAAAGGCAATAGCTGAGAATAACGATCAGGAAACAGCCTGTTTTTAAGCAGGTTGTCCTTTATTTGCCCCAAAACACAAAATAAAAAGCTGATCAGCTTTTCTAAAGAAGTCACTTCTATTGAAGACAGCACCTGAGCTATGTATGCATGTCCAGAGTATGTAGAATACTTTCTCTCAAGCTCCAAGGATTTGGATACAACATTGGGAGAGTATGGCTTGATTCAAAGTGAACTCAAACAACTGTGGGCATGAATGAGAAATTTGCTTTTAAATAGACACAATCACTATGGAAAACAAGATTGCATTCACCCATCACAATAGCTTGCAACTCTGATACTCTTCTTGCAGATGTAGAAAGAAGAACAGTTTTCCATGTAATAAACCTTAAGTCTGCTTGATGAGCAGGTTCAGCCTCCTTTAGTATCTGCTGTACATCCTAAGAAATAAGATGTGTAAAAGGTATAAAAACTGAATCTTCCAGGCAGGTAGTTGTAGTTTCAGACTGGTGTTTATCAAACTCTCCTGGGTCTTGACCGAGTAAATCCAATCTGTGAGGAAATCTGTGCTAATTACCCTTGGCCAATTCCATAAGAACGGAGAAACAATGTTGCCTGGTCCAGAAATGAATCACCACAATGACTTTTGGCTAGTCCTTTTGAATCTTCAGAATTACCTCAGATATAACTTAATAGGGTGGATATGCATAAAGTAATATTTTCTTTCAAGGGAATGAGAATGCATCTGTTATCCAGATCTGCATGCAAGGAATCCTGGAATATAATACATTGAGATGTGTGTGTTTTGAAAAACAAGTGATCAGATCTACTTATGGTGTTCCACATAAGTAGATCAATTCCTGGAAGGACCCCTCCCCCCATTAATTTCTATTCATAAGGGTCTGTCCTAGTCCTGCTAAGCTTGACTGTCACTACATTTTGCTGTAAAGGAACACAGGAAGCTTGGGGGGGGGGGGGGGGTAAACAATGCTTCAAAGTGATTTCTCAAGGTACCACAGCCAGTCTACACAGAGGGCAAAACACGGTACCCCCGTTTATGTACCACATCAGTGTAGTGTTGTATTTATTCACTTGCAAACACCTGGTGACCAGAGGTGCTGAAGATATTCTACAGCAGGATCACAGCCAACACCTCTCTCCTATTAAATGTGCTTTGGCTTGTATTGTTTTGTTTCAAAGACCCTGAACTTTTACCCTCACTGATACAGCTCCAAACGCAAAATTTAAAGTGTGAGTTTTCACAGAATGAGCAGGGGATGGGAAGGGGGAAAATGAATACTTGCATTCAGAGAAACATGGCCTCCCCCTCAAACATGTTCTCTTTTCACAGTACTGGAATTTGGAAATCCAATGGATGAACATGTTTGGTCCAGAAAGTCTTTATAATACACTGATTTTTTTCTCATGTTCAGCAGATGAATCATAAAAAGCACAAACACTAAAATCCTGAGATAATCTCTAGCTGAAATCTGGGACCGATTATAGAAAGAAAGAGCTCCAGATACAAGTCTCTCTCTGTTGAGTTAAGAATGCCTTTGCACAAATTAGTCCAAAGGGCTTCTTAGAAACACAATTCTATTAGAGGAAATGCATCTGGAACCCAAGGTATAAAATGAGATATGAAAGTCATCTAATAAGGAAAGATGTGCATGAGTAATCAATGGGCCTAGGCATTTTGGGAAAAACACTGGAGCAGCAAATAACCCAGAGGGTAATGCAGAGAAAAGAAGAATTGCCAAGCACACAAAAACAAATCTTGTAACTTCATGACAGCATTTTGTATGCTGTCGTGAAATATACTGGTAATGCAGAGAACTGATAAAGTAACCCTGAAGCAGAAAATGTTAGAAACTTCTTAACTCTGTGGCAATTAGAATGTGGTGATAATCTCTCTCAATTCCAGCATTACCTCTAGTACCTCAACGACGTTTTCTAATGACAATCCTTGCAAAGTCAGTATTTTCAATTTTTGACACTTTCACAAACAGGTTGCGTAAGAATATGTTAAGCACTCTAAGAAAGCTCATTCTTTGACACCAAAAGATATCATGAAATAAATCTTTCCCCACTGGTCTTGGTGTACTGGTTCTATGATGACTGGAGTAAACAGGAAAGTCTGATTGGAGAATGAGGGGAAGGAGTCCTCAAAAAAGGAGGTAGAGTTTCCCCACTGCTACTTGTAATCCTCTTGAAGTAGTTTTAGAGCTCACTAGTCTGAAGCAATCTGATGCTAAACAGGAAAATAGAGAGCCAGGTTCTGGGACAGATTTGAAGGAGAAACAGGGAGGAAGGGAAGAAATGCTGCTAAAGTCAATATGAAGCGGACTGCACCTATTTATAGCAGATGCCGTCCTGTTTATTAGATCCTTCCTGCCACTTGTACTTAAAATGCCACCAGACAACAGATGGGAGAGGAGGCTTTTTCTTTCTCCCTTTTTTTTTCTGAACAAAGAACTAGAGGTCTTTGTAGATTTTTGAGGAGGAGGGCTGGAAAATATTTGTGACTTCCCTCTTTCCACAAATTGTTTTGAGTACCTGGGTAGTAAAAGGACCAAACAAAATCTCCGCATCTGAAGAGGAGCTTAATATTTCAAATTTAACATTTTCAGAAAAAAGAAGTTATGCACTTACCAAAAGGTTCCATATGTGTTGTTGCCCCTCATTTGTTCTTCAACTTTCGGATCCGACTCAGCTGCATACCAAAACTGATGGCTCCAACAGCTGAACTCCTCCTCTACCCATGACGGTCCTCCTCCTCCTAATCCATCAGATCCAGTTTGCTGCAGCATATGACATAACATAAGAATAAAATAAGTAGAGAGGAAAAAATTACATAAAAATAAAAGAATTAGCCAAGTGAGGATACTTCAGGACCTCAAGGGAGTATAGAAGTATCTGTCTAAACTTCCATTAGGTATTTCAAAAGGCAGGGGGGATGGAAGGAGGGATGGTTGAACAGCAAATGAGAAGCAACACAGATGGAACGTTATGGTTAATACATAACTTCTTTACCTGATGTTGCCTTCATTTACTGTTTAACCTATGGGACAGAGTCCCCAGCTACTGATAGAACTTGGGAGGCCCTCAAGAAAGTATATTACGAAACACAGCAGAACCAAAGGATGCCCTGGTCCTAGAAATAATGTCCAGTTTGTAATGGGAAGCAAAAGTATGATGGTTTGACCAAGTAGCAGCTGCACAAATTTCATCTATGGGAAGTTTTGACCAGAAGGCTGAAGTTGTAGAAACAGATCTAGTAGAATGGGCCTTAATGCGGCCAGGTAAGGAAATGCCCTTAGAGGAATAAGCAAGTTTGATACAACTAGTTATCCAATGAGCTAGGGTAACCTTAGAAACTGGTTTACCCAATCTGGACTTGGAAAAGAATACTAAGAGTTGGTCAGATTTCCTAAATTGGTTCTATCTAAATAGAAAGTTGTCTATGTACATCCAACGTATGAAGCAGGTACTCTCCCCTGTTTTGAAAATTTAGGAAGAAAACAGGAAGACTGATGATTTGGTTTAAATTAACCTTAGAAGCGACCCTGGGGAAAAAGGAAGGATTAGTACACAAAGTAACTCTGTCCTTGTGGAAAATCAGACATGTATGCTTACAAGACAAAGACTGTAGCTCAGATACTCTCTTGGATGAAGTAATAGCTACCAAGAAAATAGTTTTCCAAGTCAGAAACTTTAAGTCTACCTTTGCTGAAGGTTCAAAGGGGGGGGGGGGGTTGAAACTAAGGCCTATAGAACCAAGGTGAGGTCCCAGGGAAGAGAACAGGACGACATAGGAGAAAGGTACCCTTCAAGAAGACCTTGCACAATTTAGATTAGGCTAGACAGAAAGAATTCTCCCCTATGTGAAAATTGGAAATGGTGGCCAGCTGCACTTTCACTGTAGAAAAACTTGCACCTTTAATAAAATGATATGCCAAGAAGTCCAACCCAGCCAAAACTGGAGCAGAAAAAGGGTCTAAATTGGATCTAAATTGTTCTGGTCAGCCCAGATAGAGAACCTCTTCAACTTACTGTTATATAGCCCTCTAGTGGACGTTTTTTGTGCCGCAATCAAAATTCTTCTGACAGGGGAAGAAAGCACGGGTGTTCTAGCCATCATTGAAAGTGGAGAAACCAAGTGGTTAGTTTCAGGTTCAGAAGATCTGGATGGGAGTGCCCCAAGGGACTGGACAAGAGATGTAGAGAGGCACAGCCAGAGTCCAAGGTGGAATAAAAAAAGGGGAATCGCACTTGATGGGAGCTAAATAGGGGTAATGAGGATGACTTGGCACTGGTACCTCCGTGTTTTCTGCAGAAATTTGGGAATGAGGAGAAAGCGAGGAAAGGCACAGAGTAGACCAGGAGGCAAGCATGGACTACAGCATCTCTCGGTGAATGTCCTTTAGGAGGGATCAGAACAAAAAAACTTGCTGCATTTGGTGTTGGAGGGAGATGCAAACAGTTCACAGCAAGGGTGATACCATCTCTGGGGGATTCAATTTGTCACTGCAAGATTGAGAGACCACTCGTGAGGCATCAGAATGGTCATGCTCAGCCTGTCCGCTAGGATGTTTGACTTCCCCAGAATGTGTGTCTCTATGAGAAAGTGATTGCAAGAAATTGCCTATTGCTACAACATTGTGGAATGTCGACACAAGGAATAAGATCTGGTTCCTCCTTGCTTGTTGATGTACCAGACCACTCAAATGTCTGTCTGAATAGCAATAGTTCTGTAGGAAGACGGGAATGAAGGGCTTACAATGCAAGAAGCATCACTCTCCCCTCCAGAATGTTTATATGCAAATTGGTCTCTAGGGAGGAACAAGTGCCTTGGACTGTCTGTCCCAGATAATGCTCCCCCACAGCAGTTGGGACACATCCATAGTCACAGTGGCCAAAGGGGCGGGGGGAGGAAAGATGAATAGGTGACCTTGGAGAAGATCATCAGATTGAATCGACCAGATGAGAGACTGTTTGCATGCTTGTGAGATCCTGATTGGGTAGTGGTTTAATGGGTAGTGAAGGAAAGACCACTGTACGGCTAAGGTCCACGGAAGAGCTCTCATGTGAAAGTGGGCTAATGGCATCAGAGTGATTTTTGCCACCATGGACCACAAGGCCAGAAGGACAAGAGTTGCTTGGGGTGAGAGTGTGTCCATCTGTTTGACAGGAGTCTTCAGGTTGGAAATCCTGTTGGAAGTATGAAGGGCTAAAGAGCGAGTGGTGTCCAAATGAGCTCAGATGAAGTATATGACTTGAAGTGGATGAAGATGAGACTTGTTTAGACTGACAGAGATGCCCAATGTAGAATCTAAATGGAACAGTTATTCTCTGGCTTGAAGGAGTCAATGCCTGGTGGAAGCAGTTAGGAGCCACTTGTCTACGTAAGGAAACAACTGGAATCCTTGCAGTCTCAGGTGAGCTGCTACGACTGTCATGCATTTGGTAAACACCCTGGGGGCTGCGGTGAGACCAAAGGACAGTGCTCAGAACTGATCATGACCGACTCAAAGTACGAAGCGGAGATACCTTGTGAAGCGCCTGTTCATTGTGATGTGACAGTATGTGTCCTGATGTTCTACAGAGCACATCCAGTCGTCCTTCTGCAGGAAGGGCAGAATGGACTGTATCATGACCATTAAGAACTCTGAACTGGCAACCAGCTTGTTTAGAGAGGCAAGATCCAGAACGTGTCTGAGGTCACCCATCTTTTTGGGCACTAAAAAGAATCTTGAGTAAAAGCCTGATTAGAACTGGTCTGGGGGGACACTTTGGATAACTCTTTTTGACAGCAGCTTTGCAATATCTAAAGCTGCCACCTCCTGTTGATTGGGTGAGGATTCTTCTTGGTGAGAGGTTTTGGAAAAAGGGTACAGAATAGCCTTTAGGTATGATTTTTAACACCCAACGATCTTTTGTGATGGCTTCCAGGCTGTTGGGTGTAGAGACAAGCACCCCCCCCCCCCCGACTGCCTTCAGAGTAGATCAGTCAGGCAATCCCTCAGGACTGCTGACTAGATCTGTCCAAGAAAGAATCTCGAGACTCTTGGTTCACTGGACCTCGTCTGCTATTATAACCATCTCCCCCTCTGCCTCTGGAAGAAAAATCTTCTTCTGAATCCTGAAAAGGATCTTGCAATTTATGGAACCACATTTTCTTACCTCCATGGTGGTTTCTGGAAAAGAGCTGTTATTGGGTAGAGAAGCATATCCCGATGGTAGATAAGTTCTTTCTGTCCTTTTCACTTTTGGAGTATGTGTCTGTTGGACTGAAAAGTGTCGATCCATCAAAGGGAGCATTGACAAAGGACGCCTTATACGGGTCCAAAAAATCACACAGCTGCATCCAGGCATGGAGTCAGACAGCAATGCCTGATCAGGCCTCCCACGAATCACTCTCTGCAGCATGAGAGATCAACCTCATGGACGTATTGGAGACAGATTGGAGGGTGGCCATTCTTGAGGAAAAAGTCTTCTGTTCCTCAACAGACATGGACCCTGGGTCAGAGCTAGAGAGGCCCTCTGTAGCCTGAGTATGTGTGCCAAGTAGTTCAGTGCTCGCAATCCAAAGGTTGCTGAACCATAAACCCACTTTCTGAACCTGTCCAAAGCCCTAGACTCCCTGTTAAAGGGATGGACAGTGCAGCTCTGGTGGGCCAGCTCTTTTTTGGTGACAGATGTAACCACCATGGCATGGACGGGAATTCTTTTAGTCCTGTATGGGCAATCAGAAGGGGCACCAAGGATCTTATTAGGCTGCTTGAGAATAGGTTCCACTGTGTCTGGTTCCTTCCATGCCCTGTGGGACACAAGGTCGATAAGGGGGTCCACAGGGGGGACACCAAAGTAGTAGAAGGGCCTGACCCAAAGATTTCCAGAAACACCAATTCCTCTGGGTTAGGGTTTTTTGGAAGACCAATCACCCTTTTGGAGAAGGATTTCCATGGTGTCTCCAAAGGGAACATCCTCAGGTTACAATCTGGGGTACTCTTCCCTTTCATCAAGATCAGTGTCCTCTGTGACTGATTCCAAAGGGGAATTAAAGTGTCTCCTTTTACACTGGTGCTTCCGAGGGACCTCCTCAATGGGGTGTTCTGGGGAGGTAGCCGAAGACTCAGGGGGTACCAAAGGGGAAGCAGACTGGAAGTCCTTCTGGGCAGGCTGTCCTGGAGGGGACAGAGTAGATGTCTCAGGCACAAAGGGTGCTGGAGGGGGACCAGAGTCTGAACCAGAGTCGAGGTTCTTCTGGGTGCAGAGAGAACCTTCTCCACCACTTTGAATGTCCAGGGAGCTCAGGATACCGCAGGTACCCCAGCCAAAGCAGTCAACCGGGAAGCCCTATAAACCCCAACCACCCCTAGATCAAAGTGAGAAGTTGAACTGTCAAATGCCCATATTCTAAACCTAAGCATGAGCCATTGTCAAAGCTGCTAGGAAGAGTCTGTAAGCAAGATGTCACAAAGCTGACATATCTAAACAATCCTACCTTGGTTTGTCATTTACTGTGGAATTGACTGGTAAGATGCATTTTATCTGGATTTATATTGTATTTGTTATCACTGTCTTTCACTGTTTGTAGGTAGGAAGAGATACCTTGCTAACAAGATTTACTTTGATTCATATTTTGTTTTATCTTTAATTTCACTGCTGGTTGTTAGAAAGGGATAGGTTTTAGACAGGCAAGCTCTAGTCACCCCAAGGGGTCTAAGACAGCTATAAATTCACACAGACTGCAGACAGGAAAATCCTGAGCATATCTAAACAGTCTTACCTTGCTTTTTGATTTATTGATCTTTACTGTCAAAAAGAAGTGCGACTGCGAGCAATAGTGAGCAGAAGCTAATGCGCTCCTTTGCGTGTGACAAAGGAATTACAACTTTGTCTGGCTCGAAGAACTTGCATGGTTAGAACTTTAGGTACTTTTCCGTTATCGGGGCAACAATTCTAATGAGCGCTTGTAATCTTAGCAAGCACTCTCAATGATCTAATACTTGGCACTTAAGGCCCTTGATAAATGTTGGCATGAATGTTATCAACCACAGCCTAGGAAAGAAAGAAGAGTCTTCTTTCCTTACAATTATTACACTCCACATATTTTAAGGCTTGGCTTATGTTAACCTTATACATTCCCGATGTTATCAACTTATTTTTTGTAAGATACGTCTGTGGTGCCATGAAGAGGCAGTGGTGGTTGGTTTTGTTAGTTTTGGGGAGTTGGGGATGCAATCCAGTTACCGTGGTCCGAAATGTACACTTTCATTGCTGTTAATTTCGCACCTCCTGAATCACAGATAAACCTAAAAGTATTCGTGGACAAAAGCCAACCTCAAGTACACATTTGAAATATTGGCTGTAATAACACAATAAAGGGATTTCACTTAGGTGTTTTTTCTGAAGAAGACCAATTCTTTAAATATAACTTCTGCCTTTATTATTTCAGGCTGATCCACCACCTTTCCGCAAATGGTTTCTAAGTTTTAGGGTGGAGAACAGCAACATTTGGAGTCAAAATCACGAACATCACTGAAAAACAGGGGGATTTCAGAGTTGTATATGCTATTTATTTCAGGACAAGTTTCAGTCTCAACACAAAATCAGGAAAAAGACGGAAGGTACCAGGTTCCTTATTACAGGGGATTTTATATTGAAATTAATAAGGACAGTATTAACATCTCTGTTCGGGAAATGGATGAAAAGTGGCACTACTACAAAGCATTATGTTGTGACTAGTGCAGTCCTTGCTCTTTTACCACAAACAGCTACAACTTTGATTCAGGACATAACAAAATGCGCATGTTAGAACTGTTGCCCCGATAACGGAAAAGTACTAAACTTTACTGTACTTACTTTATTAGTTATATATTGCTGGTGGATTTTTTTGTCATAGATGTTGATTTAAGTTCTCTTTGAATTCTGTGGTTGTTGATTTTGATTATTTTTTTCTTTTGCAATATTTTATTCATTTGAAGCTGAATATGAATTCCTTAAATGAGTATGCAATTAATGATTTGTTAATGCACAAATATCTTGTACAGTGTAATAAATGCTATGCATATTTAAAGGTAACATCTGATAACACTGGTGATCTGTGTTCCTTGTGTCAAAAGTTGGATGATTTGCTTACCATTGTTAGAAGTAAATCTAGATTTGATGATGACTGCACTTGTGCAACTAGCATGGCTTGGAGAACTGATGTTTCATATATCATTGACTGGAATGAGGAAATAAATAATGTTAGGCATAGAACAAATAGAACACATTTAGGAAATGATGCATCTATTCACTCAACCCCTATGAAACGAGACAATACCCCTGATAACTTTGAAATTCTGGATGGAAGTTTTCAGCAATCTAAGGATCCAGACTGGTTAGAAGGAAACAAAAAAGAAAGGAAGAAGTTCAAACAAATAAGGAAGAAAAAGAAACTAATTTATGACTGTAAAGGAAAAAAAATACACAGTAAAAAGGACACTGCTTTGTTATGTAACACATAGTTTTCAGGGAATGATATTTTTCTGTCAGAAAACCTTCAGTCTACAGAAAAAGGCATCATTTTTTTCAACAGAGAAGGTAGAAAAAAAAGAGGCAAAGGGCAGGTGAAAAGGAAGAAATCAAAATTGAACGTGAAAGGATTGAACAACATTACTGTAATAAAAAAGAAGACAGATGTTGACTACATAGCTCAAGCTGTGGATTTACAAAACCAGCTGGATGAGAATTTAATACACAATGAAAACAGTGGGATTAATAAGACTAATGGTGATGAAGCTCTATCCTTCGTAACAATTGATAGAGCAGATATTACTGTATTAGAAGCTGAAGATTCTTCAGAGCTGGCCGGCAAAGATATTCTTGTAATTGGAAATTCAATTATTACAGGAACTGATACTTACATTTGCAGAGAAGATAATGAACACTGAATAGTATTACACTTGTCGGAAACAAAAATAGAAGATGTGCGACAAGCCTTGGAATGCTTTAATGTAAGGAAGCATGGATCCATTTTTATTCATGTTGGTACAAATTATGTCATCTGCAAGGATTTTCTGACTGTTAGTAGGGAACTGACAGCCCTCTTAGATAGTATAGCTTGTACTGGTGTTAGGACGCACTTTTCACAAATCAACTACAGAAAGGATAGTCAGGTCACTGTGAATAAATAGATTTTTGGGTAACTACCTACATGGAAAAAAATGTCCTGTTTTAAAAAAATGGAAATGTGTAGAGCATCCAAGCCTAGTTTTGGGCACACATGTTCAAACAGGATGACGTGCATTTGTCAAGATCAAGGAAGACAGTTTTTGCAGCAGACATTTTGCAATATTTGACAAACACTAGGCAGGACTTTTTCCAGGTCAAAAATTTTAACAGTTCACAGATAGCAACATTTGATGCATCTCTGATGGTTGTTAATGCTAGGAGCATTGGAAAATTTGCTACGTTCCCACAAGATTGATGTTGTTTGTGAAACATGGCTAAAGAATAATAACGGGAAACCATTTCTGTCAAGGTATAAATGTTTTTACTGTAACAGACACTAACAAAAAATCAGGTGGAGATATTATGACAGGGATTAAAGATAGTTATGAGACCTGTGATTATTGCTTGCTCAATGAGGACACCAATACTATAAACTATGTAACTGACAAAGACAACCCTGGAACATGTAACAATTGTTGGAGTGTACAGACCACCAAAGTCAAGTGCAGATGACCTACAGGAATTCATACATTTCTTGCAAGAAACACTGGAGGAAGAATAATATTAGCTGGGGACTTAAATTTACCAGAAACAGACTGGAATAATATTGATTCAACAATGTTAAGAAAATTATTCACAACTTATATTCAGGAACAACAACTGCTTCAGATTAAGGGGACAGAACATACTAGACATTTTGTTTGTGCTCCTAAAGAAATTATTGTTACTTCAAGTCAAGTTTTACCACCATTGATGTGCAGTGATCATGGGGTTATAAAGGTTAATTTGTTGCCAGATAATTCTGCCAAACTGAAATATAAACCAATGCACATACGGTTAATTACAGATTATATGGAAGCAAAACAGTCACTATGTAAAACTAACTGGAGTGAGGTGTTCAGTGGAAAAAACTGCAAATGGAATGCAGAAAGCTTTGAAAGAAAAAAAAAAAAATGAGTGCAAAAATCAAAAAAATGTTTAACATTAGGATCTAGGCATACAACATCAGGGGATATATTTCCATAAGAATATGATATCTGACTAAGGTGAGAGACAAAAAACATAAGAAATGAAGAGTGGCAGAACTACAACTTAGAAATCTGAAATAAACAAGCTGGACAAACAGATTAAGCATAGTGTGAGATAACATCAAGAAAAATTTGAAGAAAATTTATACAAAGAGATAATAGAAAACCTTTTTATGGATACACAAGCCGGCCTTAGGCATAGGCCAACTAGGCGGCCGCCTAGGGCGCCGCTTTAGCAGGGGCGCTTTTTCAATATTTATTTGGTGTAGGTAGACCAAGATTGGGGCACTGTGGATCCCCTTCTGCCTAGGGCACGAGTTGACCTAAGGCCGTTCCTATGTGGAAGGAGCAAAGACACACAAGTTGATAAACTGTGTGCAGATTCTAAAATTTATTCACAGACACAACAGACTATAGATATATTTACAAAATCTTATGCAAAACAGTTTGTCTCCACAAAAGGGGTGATAAGTTGTCCTAGCAATATCCAGGTAACCCCAGATACTGGAATCAAATTAGATTATTCTGAAAAAGAAATGCGCAAACTGGATCCAAACAAAGCATAGGGAGGAGACGGAATTAGTAACAATGTCCTGAAAACACTTCAACAAGAACTTACGATACCATTATATCTATTATTCACTAGGTCATATAAATATAGGGAGATTTCTGAAGATTGGAGACATGTGCTTATTAAACCTATCTTTAAGTGGAAGGGGAACAGGACAAACCCAGAATCATATAGACTCAAGTCTACTTTCATGTTATGGAAAAATAATGGAGAAGGTAATATTGGATAAATTACTGTCAGAACTGGATAGGTTGGAACTTGAAACAATATACCAGCGTGTATATGTTGAAAACAGATCTATTACCACCTGTAACATGATGTTCTATAAAAATACAATAACAGCTATGAATGAAAAATTGTGCTATGATGCAATTTATATAGATGTAACTTCAGCATTTGACAGGATCATACACAAAATACTGATCAATAAATTACTACAACTAGGTATTGATGTACTCTATCAGATGGACAGCTGCATGGCTTACAAATAGGACATAGCAAGTATCATATAGCAACTGGACAGGTGAAATCCTTGGTTATGGTCAGGGTGTCCCACAAGACTCTGTCCTAGGCCCCTACTTGTTCAGATTGCATCTTTCAGACCAAACTTTTTCATCTGAGGTGTTCTACAGTCTATATGCAGACGATTTGAAATTTTGGGTAAACTGATTACATGCATTACAGATACGGCATGTCTGCAAAATAACTTGACTAACTTGACCATTTGGGCACAGGAGAATAATATGCTGATAAATAAAAAACTAAGCTTATGAGATTTGGGAGACATAAATTGAAAGGTGACTATTTAATACAGCACAGTGATTGAAAGTGTAGACTCATTTAAGGACCTGGGTTATATGGGTAGATTCAGCTATGAGGTTTTCTAATCATATCAACCAGTTGGTCAATGATAGTTATAGAACTATAGGTTGTATAAAATGATTTATAAATTCCAGAAAATCAAAAATAATGAAGTCATTGTTTGTTCATAGGTGTTTACTAGGCTAACGACCACAAGGGCCTTTCTAAGCCTAGCCATGCATTCCATGTTAGTTACATTAGACTCAAACTTGAGTATGGAATAACAATATGGAAACCCTGAAAGAAAACAAGCATATGTAAACTGGAAAGAGTACAGCGGAAATTTACCACTGGTTTCCATGGATGTGAAAATGCAAGTTATTGTGAAAGACTAGAATATCTGAACTTGTACAGTGTCTCTTACATATATCTAAGAGGAGATCTTACTCAGGTATATAGGGCATTTACAGACAACTACCTCTGGGAATGTTTGGGGTTATCAAAAAGTATTACAGAATCATCAGACAACCTATGTAGAAGATTCTATAGGAATGAGAAGTGCACTAATTGGCTCTCTGACACAGTAGCTGATGCATGGAACAGACTACCAAACTACATTAAAACAAGTACTAGTTTAGATAGTTTTAAGAACTGCTGGACACTTATTATGGGAACAAATGTTTGGGTATATTGGCAAGCTAGAATTTCATTAATGCCCGTGCCTGAAATATTTGTATGTATGTAAAGCTTACACAAGCACCAAACAAACTTACTTTCCCTTAAAACATTTAAGCCCCTATAAAAACACAAAACAGTAAAATTGCAGCACACTTTTGCTAAAAATTAATACCCTAAATAAGAACAGACAGTCCCAACTAAAAATATCCTGTCATACAAGACATTTTCATTAAAATAGTAAATACAACAAAAATGCTGGCTTTCTTATAGACAGGCATTATAACTGTCAAAAAAAAACAAAAAACAAACTAAAATGTGTCTGGAAGGGTTCCCAAAAGGGGACTATCTACCTAGCAATGGAGGAAGGGCACTGATCATGCCTAGGAGAAGCGCACTTGCCAGAGACAAGTACTGTAGTATTTTGGCATCCAGACTGCTGTTTTCCCCACATAGGAGCTCAGGGAGGGGGTTGCCAAAGCTTTTGGAAGACTGGTCGGTTGTTATATTTCTGTGGAATATAACCCCTATAGCTAGGGCTACTGCAGTAGTGCTTTAGGATGAACAACAAACACTAAAACAGCTGACTTTCCTATCAAAATCCATGCCTAGCAATAACACTGATAGCCTGAGATAATCCAAGTCACTAAACGCTGACAAAAAGGAACCCCTAACCTGTGTTACTAGAGAAAAAGACTCTTGTCTAGAAAAGCTTTGATCTTTACAGATTCTTGCCTCACACCTCATCAAAGAGAATAATGCAC